>NC_079420.1:26081277-26093777 GCF_026213295.1 Gadus chalcogrammus
GCCGAGCAGGTCCTGTACATGGAGATTGTTGATGCACAAGATAAATAATTCCACAATGCAAAAAGAATGAGCAATGAAAGTAAATAAAGTCAGTAAAGTGACTAAACCGTAAACAAAGTGCCCAACAGTGCTACATAAAGTAAATATGAATGAATGTGACTATCATTGTAAGCACAAACAGAGGATCATGGGCATCAGGGCCATATATGTAGTCATAAAACAACTGGTATGACGTTATGGTAAGCTATACCGACTAAGTTTGTTGATCTGCTACTTTCAAAACATATCACGACGGTGCTGCAGCACGCCGCTTCATACTGGTGCGAAAGGGGGCAATTAACGCGCATGAAATGCGCACCGCTGCGCTTTGGCGCCGCTGCGTTTTGGCCAGCTTTACCAAGGACCTCTCTGACCATCGGTGTGAGTCCGGGTAAGGATCCACTCCCCACCAACCAACCCCGCACACACTACAACAACAGATGAATGAATACTTCATAATTCGCACAACATTTCTGCACTAGAATCAATCGTGGCTGATACTATTACCACTTCTGCTACTTGTTTTTAATTATTATTAATTTTGACTATTTTATTTACTTTATCTTGTATCGTTGCTGCTATCTGGCTGTTCGGTTACCAAGCCTAAGAATGGTACTCTTGTGGACCTGTACAATAAGATGTAATAAAAGGGATTTCTGATTCTGATTCTGAAGCTGTTCAGCTGCTGGACGCTGCTGGGGTTTTGTTTTGTATTCTATGTAAGAAACATAAACAATACCAAATGAGCACTTACAATGAGATGGACCAGTGTTGGGTTAGGATGTCCAAAACATGTTGTGTGTTGACAACCAGGTCATGTAACCTCTGGCTGTCAGCATTCATGCCTCGTTAATCCTTCCTTTGTGTTGAGCGTTCTCCTTACAGGTAAGCAGGCTGCGTGCAAACTATGCTTAAATACTTAACAAGGCACTTAAATTATGGCGCGTTTCCACTGCAGGGTGCGGAACGGATCGGATCGCAAAGGTGCGGATCGGGTCGCGTTTCCACCGCCAAAAGTGGGTGTGACCGGGACTTAGCCGTACCCGTTTTGGCCTAGTTTTCAGGACTCCTCCGTTGGGGTACTGAAAACGAGACGAGACGCCTGAAAGGGTCCCGGGAAATTCTAGCTACACACCCCCTCCGTTGATTGGTCGACAGAATCATCACTTCCGGGTGACGCGGGGATAAAAACAAACAAACAGTAGCCTCGAGGTATTATTCTTTACAATTAACATGTTAAACGCTTGCTTGGGCGAACAAGGAGGTGGAGACGTTCGTCTGCATTCTTGGGGAGGAAGACGTTGTTTACGATGTTTATTTAGCTGCCGCGGCAATCGACATCCGGCCTACCACAAAGGGTACTGTCGGCAGTGGAAACGCGACCTCGGAATAGGTCGCGTTTCCACTATACCGCCCCCTCCCTACCGCACCTTTGCGAACCAAACCGTTCCGCACCCTGCAGTGGAAACGCGGGCATTAAGTCTAGGAGAGCTTAAAAGTCCTCAAGAGGACTCCTAACGGGCCGTGTCCACCAAAAGCCTTTTTAAAAGGCGGAGCGCTCCGTGCACTGCTTTCAACGCGTTTGTGCACGCCGCTCAAAAAAGGCGCACGGAGCGTTTTTCGTTTAAGTCATTAATACGCATCATCGCTTGTATCCATAGATATACAGCTTCTATCTGTTGGCTCCATCATCTGGCATCTGACACCTGAACGTCCTCTCTGGTTGCTCCTACAATATTATTAGAAAATGAATGCAAGATTTAGCGCTTCTTGCCGTGGCAGCGGAGGTTGCGGACGATCCCCCTGCGCCTGTCATGGTTGCCGGGAGGAGAGTGTGGGTCCACAGCATTAATCGTGGCAGGAGGCAGTACGGGGAATACCACCTTTAACGTGAGGTCGTACAGGACCGGACACTCACTCACAGCTGTTATTAAACTTTCGTCCGACATGTTTCAGTTTGTTTTCAGTTTGTGTTCTGTTGATACTTTTAGCCTTGCCTCCTCCTCGATTTTGATTGGTCGTTCGAAAAAAGCGCCGATGACGTGGAGCGCTTTTCTTCAAAAGTTCAACTGTTTTCAACTGGGGCACGCGTCTAGAAGCGCGAGGCGCGCGGAGCGTTTAACCGCCCTGGGCAGCTTTTTAAAACGCGCGCTGCATGCGCGTCCTGCCATAGAGAATGCATTGCAGACAGGCGCTCCGCCTTTTAAAAAAGCTTTTGGTGGACATGGCCCCTAAGGCCGCGTTCACATCTAGCGTTTTTTTAAATCTGCCAGTGCTTGTTTTACATTATATTCCTATGGAGCAGAGCGTTTCTGGAAAAAGTCACGGCCGCTTTTTTAAACGCCTCTCCCAGCGTTTTTTTCTGCCATACGGAGCGTTGAAAAAAGTTCAACTTTCAGGAAGAAAGCGGCCGACGTCAGGCCTTTTTTGGGCAACTGACCAATCACAAGCGGAACATTGACACTTCGTCACGAAGGAAACTCTCAACTGTCAAAACAAGAAACAATGACAGACAAATCACTCGGGAAAGTGCTGAACCTTCAAGCTCGTTCATTCGCACTTGTCCGTTAACTGTATTGTGCTATTTCGTCCTTGACCTGCTTTAAACACTCAGTTTACTTGCTAAATTTGATTAAACAATTGAATACAATACAAATATAAAGTAAAAACAAGTGTTATCTAGCGATCCGTTTTCTGTATTATGTTATTTCGTCTTTGGCAACATGAGCGCAAATGTTTTTTGAAACCCGCTTTAAACACTCAGTTTACTAGCTAAATTTGATTAAACAATTACAAATATAAAGTAAAAACAAGTGTTATCTAGCGATCCGTTATCTGTATTATGTTATTTCGTCTTTGGCAACATGAGCGCAAATGTTTTTTGAAACCTGCCCGGCAACGGACAACCTTACATAATCAGTTGTCCGTTGCCTGGCAACGGACAACGGACAACTGTTGACGTGACCGGTACAAATTTGGCAGCCGGTACAAATTTGGCATGACAGCGCCTCTCGGGGAAGTCCCGCAAGCTGCGGATCCTGGCCTCGCTGGTGGCGGTGTCACACTAAATTTGTACCGGCTGCCAAATTTGTACCGGGCGCGTCATCCATACGTAATCCATTCCAAACCTGCCTGTCATCAGATGATCGCGTCGTCCGTTGCCGGGCAGGTTTCAAAAAACATTTGCGCTCATGTTGCCAAAGACGAAATAACATAATACAGTTAACGGATCGCTAGATAACACTTGTTTTTACTTTATATTTGTATTGTATTTAATTGTTTGATCAAATTTAGCTAGTAAACTGAGTGTTTAAAGCGGGTTTCAAAAAACATTAGCGCTCATGTTGCCAAAGACAAAATAACATAATACAGAAAACGGATCTAGATAACACTTGTTTCTACTTTATATTTGTATTGTATTTAATTGTTCAATCAAATTTAGCAAGTAAACTGAGTGATTAAAGCAGGTCAAGGACGAAATAGCACAATACAGATAACGGATCGCTAGATAGAAGGTTCGCGAATGTTCGTGAACCTTTCACGTCGTTCGACGCGATCGTCCGTTGCCAGGCAACGGACGATCGCGTCGAACGACGATCATCTGTTGCCAGGCAGATTTGGAGTGGATTACGTATGGATGACGCGCCCGGTACAAATTTGGCAGCCGGTACAAATTTATTGTGACACTGGCCTTCTTCCTCTGCTGGGCGCCGTACCACTGCCTCCTGCTGGCCAAGATGGTGAATGGCAAGCCGGTGGCGCTGGACGTTAGCCTTGCGCCCCGTGCCCACTACATCCGTCCGTTGACTGATCCCCATTGACTTTGACTGGGGACGGACGCGCAATGCATTGTGGATCCGTCCGTTCCGTTGGAGCCTTCGGCGCCGTCAGAAAGTTGAAAAATGGTCAACTTTTTCGGCAGGACGGATCCGTCATCCAATCAGATCACGTATGTAAATTTAAGCACCGTGACGCGACTCGGGCTCTGATGATGCTGGAAAGCGGGAAATCGGGTAATCTTGCCTCGCAACAAGCAGGAAGAAGCGGGAAGAACCCGGCGAAGCGATTTGATTGGCTGACGGATGCCTCTGCAAAGACTACTCCCCCTTCAGTCAGCCACTCCTTCCCACGTCCGTTGACTGATTGAGGTAGTGGGCATGTAGGGTTAAAGGCCTTCACACACCGGCGCCGCAGCGGCGCGGCGCGCATTTTACGCGGGTCAAAAGCACGCCCCTAGCACCAACAGGAGGCGGCGCGACGGCCGCGCTGCAGTATAAAATCAGGAAGTCACCTGTCAATCAACTGCAGCAAAGAGACGGAACGCAATTGGTGAGTAGCCTATTGTAGCCTAGTTTATTTATTTTCCCTCTTTTTGGCTGAATAATTTGAAAAATGTATAATCTGCGCAGTGAAAGTATGTTTTCAAGCATCAGATCAACTTAGTTTGTAGGGCACTTTATCGTTTATTTACTGTTATTTCTTATTTATTTTATATTTTGCCATTATTCATCTACTGCATCAACAATCTCAATAACTGCAGGACCTTCTATTAAGCCTTTTTAGTATATAGTGCAGTCACCTTTTAAGGCCAATTGTTATTGTGTGTATTTATTGTATTGAGCTCCTGGATGGCTTTATTGATCCCCATTGGGACCAATACAGTATCTATCTATCCATCTATATAGCCTTAACATAACCACACATTTACATGTATGCAGCCAGTAGTTATCCATTTTAATTGAGCAAGCTCTTTTACATTTTATTGAGTTTTTTTTGTTTCAACAGAATAAATAACTGTTGCCAGACAGAGGGGGGCTGCCCTTCTTCTCCTGCGCTGTAGGCGGGCAAGGAGAAAACGAAGGGTTTGGGTGCACCCCATCAATGAACGGAGACAAGAACAGGGGGTATGCCACAATCTGGTCCAGGAGCTCAGTGCCGATCCTGAGAGGCACGCCAATATTTCAATTCGCCACCAAGTGTGCAATGGCAGAACCATATGGTGCAGCCTATATGATGACCTATAATCTAGTTGTTATCCCTCTCTGGTATACTCTTTTTTGCATTTATATATATATACTTTTTTTATATATTATGTATTTATCCCTCGGGATAAATACAGTGATGTTATTGCTGTGCTGGATTCAGTAGCCAGTGTATTTTATTTGCAGCCTGTCCTCCTAGAAAATACGACCGCATAGGTTGTTTGTACCATAGACATCTTATATGATAGACGGAGCATCGAATGCTACCGCCTACTGCCGCTGACGAGACGCGGGGCCGACATCTTGGAGTGGTCATCCGCTCCACTCAGTGTAATCCGTTTGGCTGGAGCAATGAACTGTCAGCGCATTTAATTAATCATACCTCACTGAATACCACTGATTTTCATGCGTTTTTTTGTCATACGTGTAGCTATGATAAAGGCCACATGGTTTGGCGTGTTTTATTATTCAATACTAATTATACCAATAGTACGGTAATGTTAAATCTTGCTTGTGAAAAGTAATCCCCCGATTCCTATTATGGATTGTCCGCCGATTTGAGCAGGAATACGCTGAACAACAGCCCGGCATCCTGTTTCTGCTGCTGTTGCTGCTCCCGGTTGACCACTCCAAGATGGCGGCCGTATTTCTCGCGTCCCAGCAGCCAATGCTCCGTCTATCTATAAGATGTCTATGGTTTGTACCACCCCAAATTACGACCCACTGGAGCGTATCAAAATGTAGCGCCTCTAGCGGTCATGCAATTAACGACATTCTGAAGTCTCGGGCCGTTCGTGGACGCTTGTGGTTGCTCGGGATGCGCCTTGCTAACCCTCTCCCGGTATCACGCCAAGGCGTACAATAGATACGGTGTAAGTACCATATCTGCTCGGCTTCCAGATCGGTTCGGGGTCCGTCGTCTGCTGATTACGTTACACAATATCATTGGCTGTACGCTTGAATGGGCGTACATTGTGATTGGCTGTACGTCGGACAGTTGTGATTGGCTGTTTTGTGCTGTAGCTCTGGCTGTAGTCATAGCAACCACGAGGCAACAGCGAGCACATGTGTGAGCGCGATTAGGTCTATGTCTAGTTTCGGTTTGTGTTGCCAGATTGGGCATATGTCCCGTTTTTCCAGCCTAACGTGATTCAAAGTAGCCAAATCAGGCTGAAAATGTGCCCAATCTGGCAACACGGACGGCTTATCTTAACAGCCAAGATGATTCCGAGGGATGTTTTGTTTTTAGAAGAAAACTATCCATACAGATAGGTTGGGAATGGTCTATGTTCAAAATGAAAGATCATTACAGGCTCTTTCATTTAAGCCATAAAAAACCTTATTGCTGTAGATAGCTATTGTGTGACGTAATCAGCTGACGACGGACCCCGAGCCGATCTGGAAGCCGAGCCGATATGGTACTTACAACGTCTGTCCACATCGCAAGGCGTGTTCAGGGTCACGCTTTGCCTGACCAAAGCGTCACCCTGAACACGCGTCCTTCTCCATTCGAAATGAATGGGGGAATAGCACCAACAGGGGGCGATACGTTCTCCTAGCATTTGGTGAAATTGTTACGTAGCCATATTAATCGTTATTATCTGAATGGGAAATGCAATATTTTACATGGTACACCTAGGTCTAGGACATGATCTCGGTGTAGCAAGAGGGCGAGCTTAATCTCATTGGACTCAGCTTAACATGTAGATGCTAAATAACATGTAATTTGTCAAAAATCTCCATCGGGAAGCAAATCTATAGCTGGTCATTATTGATAAAGGCCTCCAAAATCGACAGCTAATTACTACCCCGAAACATATTAAAATATGATCATGTGTGGCACTGTTGCAATTGCCTCGAAACGTAGATGTCAAAGGACACCTTGTTTGCCCCGTTACGCCACCGGGAAGATATTTTCATACTTCTAATGCAGTGGTTTTCAAACTGTGGGGCGCGCCCCCCCTGGGGGGCGCCAGAGTTCTTCAGGGGGGGCGCGACGTGAGAAAAAAATAAACCCGAAAAAAAACCAGAAAGACGATGATTCAAATCATGAGTCGTACTTCAACTGTAGAAGTAACATAACTAAATCAATTTTCAACCGTTTATCTTCGTGCAAACCATTTAACAAATCTACACACGTATCTTCAATAATATCGAAACAGAATTTCGACATAATTTAAAATGTCTTCAGAATCACAGTTTTAGTTTCATACCGCTTCGTTTTCAGCTGTTTTCATTGAAGACGTCAGCCCATTCTGATACACCTACTTCTAGACATCGTCGTAACTCATTCCTTTTTCAACCGTTTACCATCGTTCAAACCATTAAACAAATCTACACACTACACACACGGAATTTTGATAGCATTTATACTTTTTTCAGAATCACAGTTTTAGTTTCAAACCGGCGTCGTTTTCAGTTGCTTATAATAATTTAGGTCATAGCAACGCCGGTAAACAAACCCCGCCGAATAGTCGAATCTCTGGACTGAAAAGGCAGATCTGATTCGACCCTTAAAATTCAGAGTCGGGGACCCTGAATTAGGCCCCGTTCACACGAAGCCGAAACGGGCGAAACCGTTACGGTTTCGATCTATCTGGTTTCGGAGTATCTCCGTAAAGACGAAGCCAAGCGAAACCGGGTAGATCTGTAGAAATGCTGTAGTACACATTCCAGGCCCATAAGGGGCGCTGCTTCTGGTACAGAAATCCAGAAGAAATGAAATAAGAAGAAGAGGCGAGCATGCGCATAAAGGCTGCCCTTATGCATGTGATTTCTGAGACTCCGCGGGCTTAAGAGCCATTGGCTAGGAGGTCGAGGGGTGGGGCGATGACGTCATGGTTTGCGGTTTCAGTCGGTTTCAGCCGTACACACGAATCCAAAACGAAACCGGGTAGATTTGAAACCACCTCCGAGGGTGGTTTCAGAAGTTTGCGGTTTCGGTCAGCGGATTCGCCGGCTTTGTGTGTACGGAAGGCCGAACCGTACAAGACCTTTGCGGTTTCGCCATGAAATCGGCTTCGTGTGAACGGGGCCTAAATCTGTAAACTGGCAGTTTACACAGATTAAGATGTTCAAATGTATTTAAAAAAGGTTAAGCTAAAACATGCTTAGATAAAGTTGTTAAATTGTGTTGTTTAAAAACGCAAAAATATGTTGTAATGTTTCAGAAATATGTTTAAAAAATATGTTAAACAATTTGTTTCAAATGTTTCAAAAATATGTTCCAAATGTTTTAAAATTATGATCGGAGATGATTGAAATGTGTAAAATAATTAAAATAGCTTTCAAAACACAGGTATTTAGAAAAAAAAATTGGGGGGGGGGGGCTCAGCTGAATTTTTTACTCTGAGGGGGGGCTCACTCTCTCACACTTTGAAAACCCCTGTTCTAATGGATTGATTCATATTTTAAGGTTCTCGGAGTGAGACTTTAAGCGGCTGCAGCAGAAGTGTTGAGACGAAAGATGATATCAAGACATTTATAGAATATTCCCATTCACATTATGATTCTTCGTCATAACATCCGACCAAACATCCTTTACAGTCACCGAGCGAGGATTATGAAAGTCCAGGCCCCCCCTTCCTGCACTCGGGGTCCGACTGGGCCAAGTTTCGGTGCGGGGGTCCCAGTTAGGCCTTAGAATAAGGTATTCAAATTTCAGGGCGGTAGGACGTTCCTATCTCAAAAACTGTTTTTCCACCACATTCTGAACCATTAGGTCTTGCAGGTAACACTTCTGAGGGGCTTTGTCCAAATGACAGTCCATTTGGTAAAAAAAATTTCTCTAAGGGCTAGAACTCCAAATCTCGGATATGTCGTTCTCGGGGCCCCGGGAAATGTGTGTTAACATTTTAGCCTCCCTAGCTATCTCGAAAAGGCCGGAAAAGGGGCGTGACCTCCAACAGTACAGTAAATGTACATAAGACAGAGGTTAGTTTCTAGTCCCCATTTTTTGTGGGATGGAGGTGTACATTTGTGGCTTAAGGTGTGTAGACACAGCTGGCCTGTGGCCACGTTTTTGAAGTCTGGGGTCAAAAGGTCAAAAGGAGCCGGCACCACGCCGCTTATGAGGTAACAAAAAGTTAATGTGTGTTTCTCTCATAACTTTTTGTCATTATTAAAGAGAAGCCTGATTCTCAGATATGCGTGTTGGATGGCTATAGGGTGTAGGTCTGGGAAGAACTTCAGGCCAAAATCTTGCAAGCGAGCCGCTGGGTGCAGGTGCAACGAGATGGAGCACTTGCTGAGTCATTTCCTGGAGGGCTGGAGCCACAGGTTGAAGCGTATGCGTCCTTTGAGACCCCCTTTGATATATAAGAGACCTCAAAGTACAGCTTACTTAAATGTTGTCGAACTGCAGTCACCTATTGCATCACTTCCTTTAGGGCTTCGGCCTCCTAATTGATCATTATTGAATGCCCTCTTTCATATATATGATACCTCCACCACTGGGACTTGACAACAATTCTCCAAATCCATATGGGGAGGGGGGGGGGGGTGATGCTTGTGGACATTAGGGTTGTACACTATACATAAATAGGAAGCAAACTCAGGAGAAGGAATGACCTCTCACAAATATATATTTAATAAATTGTTTCAAATAACCCTGCCTCGTTAAATCATTGAGCTTGGTGTTTTGCTTTCAAAAATAGGTTATAGAAGAAGTCTAAACTGCAGAAAATAAAAACATCCAAGCTGCATTTTAAGGATACCTTGGAATATCTGTCTATTTTTTAACCATCGGACCCTAGTTTACGACAAAAACAACACAATGGACGGCAGCTCCTTTGCCGCGTGGTTTTTAGAGCCATGTAAGGATTAGAGGGGCTGGTCGATAGCAACCACCATAGCAACCATGACGGTCAAGTGACTGGATGCAACCCCGTTGAAAATAATAGAATACCACCCTACACACTGAGGAGAATAATGATATTTAAATTATTCTTTATATATCAGTCTTTTTTTGCATGGGTTTACATTTCGTTCTGTGTAGCATGGAAAAATCGGAGAAACACTCCCATTCAGAATGCATTGGTTTACATTTCGTTCTTTGGAGCACAGTTATTTTTATTAATTTATTTATTTTCAGTTTTCGTGGAGGTGCTTCAAAGATGCTAATTTTTCTGCAATAATCCAAAATCCAATGGAAAAACCCGTTGGCTTTTTGTCAAGGGAAACCCAGGTCGACGCTCACTTCCGGGTTGGCCAACATACGTCATCCCTCCATCACTCTATACTGTAAAAACACATCTTCAAGTTGAATGATAATGCATGAATCTATTCATGCTATTCATGACAATTATTTTGGCCATGGTGGATCCAGATCTGTTCCGGAGCATTTCTGCACCTCGGGCAACAGCGCAGGGTTGCCAGGTCCTGCCTGCAAAAAACGTCCTGCCCACATACCGTTCAAAATCCACCCAAAATGTCCTAGAAGCAGCCCAAGTTGTTGTTTTAGCAGCGAAATGCATTGTGTGTGTGTGTGTGTGTGTGTGTGTGTGTGTGTGTGTGTGTGTTAGCGTGCGTGCGTGCGTGCGTGCGTGTGTGTGTGTGTGTGTATGTGTGCTTAGCACGCTATTTTATGTTGAAATGCGACGTAATCCAGTGTTCATGAAAACGTACACTGTCAACGAATGCTTTTGGCGACTGGGTTGGCTCTCAGATAAACGTGTTTCTAACAAGATGATATTGTAGCGTCACGGGGTTTGGGAGGAAGGGGCGGGCCTTCTGAGAGGGGGTTCCGGGGGTTTCCTTCCGGGCGGGAGTTTTGGTTGTTGTAGTTTTCCGGTGGAGCTGTGCCTGCCTGCGAGTTTATTTTTTGCAGGGTGGTAGCAGGAAGCTTGTGAATATTCATGAGGGAACTCATCCCTCATTGGCTGGGACTTGGCTCGCAGGGACTTTGTCAGAGGGCTTGTGAAAACAGAGGGCTTGTGAAAATCACGAACGCAAATAAATGAAACGTCGTTATAAATCAACACAAATCATTGTATCAATAGTGTGACACATGTTATACAGTAGTTGTTTTTAGACATGTTAGCATTAAGAGCTAACGTTTGTTTTGGCACTTACAGAAAGGCAGCTATAGAGTTGCCGTATAGTAGGTGGATTGATAGGTGAAAATCAATATTAAAATTAATTTAGCCCTACGCGAAAATATTTTATGGATAGGCCTACAGATTTTATGGCCCTTCTTTCTATAATGTAATTGGTTGTGGGGTGTGGCAGAACCACTATGAACAAATATCAGAAATCATACGGTAACCGTATGATTTCTGATATTTGGTTTATTCTTATCCACACCTAACCTCCAGCAGCTCCATCTCCTCAAAGTTGACATGGGTCTGGCAAATGTTGCAAGCTTCGATAAATCCTGCCATTATGCTCACTACTTCTAAAAACAGAACAGAATTGAATCTTAATGGAAATATCAAGACATGGATGGACAACAATTAGAAAAAAAAAACTTGGAAACAATCACCAGCTGCCGAAAGCACTGCGATGCGCTATACATAACGTTATAAAATATAATAAATAAAAAAATGATTTACTACAGTAGCCCAGGCTGTGACACATAACAGTTTCACAGGGGCTTTTAGACGAGTGAGCTAACGTTTGTACTTACAGAAAGGTAGCTATAGAGTTGCCGTATAGTAGGTGGGTATCATGTGTCACATTATTGCTAAAATGATTAGTGTTAATTTATAACAACGTTTAATTCATTTGCCGATGCGCTATACATAACGTTATAAAATATGATAAATACAAAAAGGATTTACTACAGTAGCCCCCGTGACACATAACAGTTTCACAGGGGCTTTTAGACAAGTGAGCTAACGTTTGTACTTACAGAAAGGTAGCTATAGAGTTGCCGTGTAGTTGGTGGGTATCATGTGTCACATTATTCGTGTTGATTTATAACAACGTTTAATTCATTTGCGTTCGTGATTTTCACACAAGCCCTCTGACAAAGTCCCAGCGAGCCAAGTCCCAGCAAACAAGTCCCAGCCAATCAGGGATGAGCTTCCCGCTACCACCCTGCAAAAAAAAAATTCGCTGCCTGCCTGTGCGATTGTGGAATCCAATAAACCTGCTATCAAGCTTACTTCGCTCAATACCTCGCCTGTGGTTATTACAATATCATTGAAAGTTACATAACAGTTACATTAAATCTTCCTAATAACTATAAAACTAAAGATCAGATACAATCACTGACAGAAGATTATGCAAGTAAAAAGTATATTTCTCGCTAGAAATGTTGTTAGAAACACGTTTAACGGTGAATCGATCCTAAAATATTGCATTTCCCATTCAGATAATAAAGATTAATAAAGATCATACACATTCACTGACTGAAGATTATGCAAGGAAAATGTACATTTCTCGCTAGAAATGTCATTAGAAACCTGTTTAATGGTGTATCTGTCCTAAAATATTGCATTTCCCATTCAGATAATAACGATTAATATGGCTACGTAA
>NC_079420.1:26098777-26168777 GCF_026213295.1 Gadus chalcogrammus
TCATCATAAAGACCACCCCCCAGCCTCTCCCACGACACATCTCTCTCTCTGTCGCTATTTTTAACAACGATAACTTGTGTACATATAAATGTACACACAGCGCAGAGCCATAGTGTATTGAGAACACAAATTGCGGT
Organism: Gadus chalcogrammus; assembly: GCF_026213295.1. Taxonomy (NCBI): domain Eukaryota; kingdom Metazoa; phylum Chordata; class Actinopteri; order Gadiformes; family Gadidae; genus Gadus; species Gadus chalcogrammus. The sequence goes on from NC_079420.1 coordinate 26,098,915, forward strand.
TAAGTGGTAGCCTTATGTTATAAGGTACCACAATTTTCAGCCGGACAGATAGAACTCAAAGAAGTTTCTGTAGTCGGCTGATACGCATGTAGTTTGCACCGCAGCCATATTTGTAGTTCTTGGTAGTGCCCCCTACTCGTTAACACGAGATATTTCCCAATTACATCTCAACATCTCCAAATGTACCACAAGAATATAACTATTATAAGTCCCAACTAGACGACCCCCAGCTTTCCAAGTAGCCGATCTACCATCCCCTCATCAGGCTCAAGAATCCCCTTAATTGTCTGCCCCCACCAGACGAGACCAAATTTGCCTTGCAACAATAGGATCACACAGCCCTGCAACTTAAAGAGGAACACACCTAGGCTGTACCTTCAAACGCTCTCTACCACACACTGCCTTATTTACATTGCTTAAAGAAGGAGACTAAACCCCTTCCTATTGTCAGTTAAATTGAAGTCTTATCTCATTGTTCTTTCTCCCCCTTGCCCCCTCCCACCCCTAACATCTGGTAATATGCTGGAACCAAAATGTACATTTAGTTAAGTGTTTGTATATTTGAGGGTCTGTGTGTCTTGGTGCTGAAATACGGGAAACCAGTCCCTAGTTGATATCAGCAGGACACGCAAATATTTGTGCAGGTTGTAATCAATGTTTATTGATTCACCAACATTAATAGTTTAAACGATCTATAAATGTCTTGCATTTGTATAAAATTTGTTCTCTTTTCTCGTCAGGCCTTTGCAACCCGAGCAGTAATGGATGCCCGACATTCATCATTTTAATCATTAACATTACTACAAATATTCTCTTTTCTAATCAAGGAGTGGCAACACAACGATCAGTTGCCCACGATCATCATTTTAATTCTGTGCATTAAAATCTTAATTCTCTTTTCTCTTTAGGAGGTGGCAACACAAGCATTATAGTTGCCAAACACTTATCTTTTTATTTCTCTGCATTGATCTTAATTCTTTCTCCCTCCAGGAAATGGCAGTATAAGAACGAATGCCAAACACTGACAGTAATTATTTATTTTTTCAGGTTGCTAAGCCCTTCTGTCTATTAAACATGCGTTTTGCGTAGCAAGACAGGTAAAGAACCAGGCTGGTTCAAATAGACATGGGGTTCAACTGCTAGAATAATATGTCTAATTAATAAATGGTGCACATGGTTTTAAACGGTGCCCAAGGAGGGAGTTAGCTCAACTGCGGTAGACACAATTACAATACGTTTTTTGCGGATATTAAATCTACATGGGTTAAATTCTGCTATGATCAGCGAATAAACACTGCGTGAAATGTTCAAAGGTCAACTATTGCCTCCATTGGAGCGATTGTAATAGATATAATATCGTACCACAATATGCATGCATTATCTTGTATTCAACAATTAGGAAAGCCGGATTCCAGAACCGAAAGAAGTCCTACAAAAGGGCACCAACCCAGGGGTCTTGCATCAACCAGATCCCTGTACGGCAGTTACACAGTGATCTTAAAATAGAATTAATTATCTAGACTCCACATCATGAACGGTTAGCCTTTAAAGTTGTCCATAGCGTGCATACCGCTCGTCCACAGAAGTCCGGGGTTATCCAGGCCTGGGGATTCTTATTAGAAGAGTTCTGGGATAACCTCCAATAGAGGAGTCCCCCCCAATAGAGGATCCTGAGGACAAGCGGTAGAAATGCATAGTTCAACAGACCTGACGAGGTCCAAAATAAGAAAGAATAAAATATATATAATTTAATATATATAATATTAAAATATATAATATTTCATTCAAACTATGAAAATAACAATATTTTATTAAAAGTCTTCACATAATCTATGGTTAATAATAGGCAATATTTACAATTAAATTACATAAGTAGAATAAAATGTAATCCATAATTCATCCTAATTTTGATGAACAATATACGTGTTACGTTTTTTCATTACACGCCAAGACAGTGGATACTCGATTATTACAATATATCACAACCGGTTTAATGGTCAACCAAAACGCACAGCCGTACGTAACCCCGACTGTCCCCAACTGACAACGTTCCGGTAACAACAGAAGTATGATGCCTAATATTGAAATGCAGATTTAAATATTAAGATATTTTGATAATGTTCAAATTTAAGTTTTGTATGTTTGTATTTTCCCATGTGGTCTTGTCACCCTGTTATTCTGCAGGGTCGTTCAAAATCCTTTGAGGTTAGTGGAAATCAGTTCTCACTCTGTTCCTTTATTGTCCTGTGTTGGTTTGGGCCCGTTATCCTTGATCCCCAGAGAAGCGCAGAGACGCAAGTGATAAGGAACGGCCAACCCCATATTTATGACATCTTAAGGAATGATGACTTAGATGACCATATGGTTAACTAAGGCTTTTGGTTTGTTGTGAGGCAGCTGTCCTCAGCAACACTTCTGAATGTGTAAGAACTCCTGGCCACTCAGCAGACCTCTCTGCGGACCCTTTAGAAAATGAAGGGCTCCGCAGGAAGAAATCCCATCTGAGGTCTCAAATTGTTGAATAATATGCTTATTTTTAGGTCTGTTGATGCATGTTATGATGCATCTTCGTTCGTGCTTTTCTTACGAATGTGTATATAGAGATAAAAATAAAATGAAAATAAAAATAAGTAAAAATATAGAATGAAAACAAATGGTGGATTCATATACCATGTGTGAATGTCCTCTTGTGTGTGTCAGAGCCACCAAAATAATGGAGGTTACTCGACTGTTACATACACGAGGGGATATTGAAAACATATCACATATAAAACTAAGATAGTTAGAAAATGGTTCATTATAATTAACTTGTAATAACATTTGCTTCACCCAATAACTTCTGAATTTTTCTTTTAGGTTCAGTTTTGTTTTGTTTTAGAATATCACCATATATTTAATGCCCAGATGTGCATAATTCGGATGACTCTTATTCTACCTAGTTTAGACACTTTTAATTGCCCTGGCTCAAGATTCCCCCATAGACTTGGTGTCAGACGTTGGATTGTGGCGCTCCTTGGGAGCCTCCGAGCCACGCGTTAATCGACTAATCGTTCCTGCGGGTTCTGGAGTGGTGACAGTGGAGGTCAATGGGAGGCTCCGGGAGAATTCACAATAACAGGCTCCTTCGAGGAGAATTCAAGTGGGTCAGGATTAAAAGGTTGAATTAATGTATCGATTTGATGGTGACCAACAAAAAACTAGATAATTGTACATAGGAGTGAATCAAGTGTGGACAACATCAAATGCGAACAATACGTAGAATAAATGAAGATTAGGTCATCCAATATACATAGTTAGTGTAGGACAATCGGGTAGTATAATGAAGGTAACTGTTGGAACCAGATACGGTTACAAAGAAGTGATGTTGAACATACAAATTTTAACATTGTAATTTCCCTTTTTTCATCATTTTGGGTTTATAAGATAAGAAATGGGTTAGCAATACATCTGCTCGCCAGGGACAATATAGGCTCAATTTAGATTCAGAAGTAGTAGGTTAACCTTTCAAATGCCACTGCTACTGCTGTAACGCTTTGATACAACGTCAGCGTCTCATAGTCTGATATTTATTTTTACTCTGATAAGTTACGGCGCATCTGACTCATGAAACATTTACGGTTTACTACATTTAACAACACCGTGGTCTCAAGACGGCTGCATAGACCCACAACTATCGACCTTTGGTTTTGTATGTACTGGTCTTCATATATCTTCATAATGGATTGGTTTATGTACAGATGATTAAGGAAAGGAACTTCAACTTGGTTGCACTACACCGTTGATAGGATTGGTTAATTCTAATGCGCATGGCTGAAGCAATGCGCAAGGAGGGATGTAGTGTGAATATTAAATCAAGGTTGCAGGTTGAAATCAGCTCAGAATAAGGAATGGGACACTCAAAACAAAAATTTAAAATCCGCACAAGCACTAAATAGATCAATTATAATACAAACATGTTTGAAACGCATACAATTTTCAGGTCCTATGTTTCCAGAAGCAAGGTGAGTACCGTGTATCACTCTGACACAGCTAACTTTGCACGTAATGCTTACGGTTAGATTCATGCTTACACTTACATTTCTAGGGTCCCATAATGGACTTCCATAAGAACAATTAAAAATAGAATTATAGGACATTTTTTTGAACAACTAACTGCTGTACATGAGTTTGTATTTCTACAATAGAAACAAAAGTTCCAGAACCAGATGCAGACACACCCGGAGCCGATAAACTGCCTCCGCCGAGCAAGGAGTAACAGTCACATGAGGAGATCAAATAACGGCAGGAGTTGAATTGGTTCTGTTTTGCTTGTCCACCATATAAAAATTATGTATATATATATTGTTTAGATAAATTACATGTATCATAATCAGCAACACTTCGTTCAGTTTAACAGATAAAGTTAAAAGGAATATATATATATAGATATGGAAATGTTATTGACAGAGCAAGGAGGGGTAAATGCGATGATAGGCACAACGTGTTGTACTTTATCCCCAATAACACAGCTCTGGATGGGTTGCTGGCATAATTACAATCCCTCGCGTTAGGGGCGTATGAGGCGCGTATATATATACGCGGGTACATATACGCGGGTACATATACGCGCGTATATATACGCACGTATATATACGCGCGTATATATACGCGGGTGTATATATACGCGGGTATATATACGCGGGTATATATACGCGGGTATATATACGCGCGTATACGCGCGTACGCGAGGAGTTCAAAAAATTGAACTTTTTACGCTCATACGCGTGATACTTAGCCGCAATAGCCAATCAGCGTGGAGCTTGTCCCGATGTCACTGGCAGAGAGTAGTGTCGCTTGCACAGAAGCATACGGCCGACATTTTTCTTTATTCTGGGTGGAAATAGTAACATAGTTACGCCATTAAATGCGTTTATGGAAACATTTCTAGCGAGAAATGTGCATTTTACTTTCATAATGTTCGCTCGGTGAATGTGAAGGAGTTTGGTTTGATAGTTATGACGAAGAGTGAACGCTCCGTTCACTTGCATGGACAGAGTCTCTGATTGCTAAGCAACCTCAACGTCTTGGCGGACTATTTCTCTGCTGATCAACACTACGAATGCTGGAAACACACCAGACACACCATGTGAAGTTATTTAACCCGTTTATTGTTATTTATATCCGAGATTATTTAATCTAACCCGATCCAAGCTCTATCATCCACCCAAACACGGCGGCGTTTGGGTGGATAATAATGGTGCGGCCACACCAGACGCGTATCTCGCGTACTTCGCGTCTCAAATCGCCATTTTTTCCATAGGGAACCATTGGTTTAATACGCGTATTAAGCGTATAAGCAACATTGTACGCGCGTATAGCGCGTATGTGGCGCGTATATTTACGCGCAATACGCGCTATACGCGCGTATATCGCGTACATTTCAAGAGTTCAAAAAATTGAACTTTTTACGCGAAGTACGCGAGATACGCGTCTGACGATAGCCGCGTTGCCCAATCAGCGTTGAGCTTGACCCGACGTCACTGGCAGAGAGTAGTGAGCTTGGACAGAAGCATACGGCCGACATCTTTCTTTATTCTGTGTGGAAATAGTAACATAGTTACGCCATTAAATGCTTTTATGGAAACATTTCTAGCGAGAAATGTGCATTTTACTTTCATAATGTTCGCTCGGTGAATGTGAAGGATGTTTGGTTTGATAGTTATGACGAAGAGGGAACGCTCCGTTCACTTGCATGGACAGAGTCTCTGGTTACTAAGCAACCTCAACGTCTTGGCGGACTATATATCTGCTGATCAACACTACGAATGCTGGAAACACACCAGACACACCATGTGAAGTTATTTAACCCGATTATTGTTATTTATATCCGAGATTATTTAATCTAACCCGATCTAAACTCTATCACCCAAACACGGCGGCGTTTGGGTTTCCTACCTCGGACTCCAGCGCAGCTTATCCTGGGGCAACACACACACACACACACCCAAGTGTTGGAGCCTTTACCGTGGGGAGCCTCATCCTGGGGCAAGACACACACACACACACACACAGCCACGGCCGACAACTTTCTTTATTCTGGGTGGAAATAGTAACATAACATAACATTTGGTTTGATAGTTATGACGAAGAGGGAACGCTCCGTCCACTTGCATGGACATTGGACTCATCTAGGCGAGTGACGTATGCGCGTATGGCGCGTATTGCGCGTATGTGACCATTTTTGACACAAAATGGTCAAGCAACATTTTACGCGCGTATCTCGCGTAAAAAGTATGCGAGATACGCGTCTGGTGTGGCCGCACCATTAGTGAGCAGCAGCTGAACCAATCTAAAAGGCCCTTCGTCAATAAAAACCTTTTAGTAATAATCAGTTACCACAGTGCCTAAAACCCATCAACTTCATTCATGTTAAAGTGAAGGGAAAAACCTCAGACACAAGGAGTTAACCGAACAGTGCACGGTATAAAGATAATTATGAACCTTTGATTGCGAACGTAGAGTTCTGTGTTGTACCACACCGACGTGTGCAACGAACTCAACGAATTCAACCGGATGTAAAATCCGTATGCTGTGGAAGACCACCTTCCCAGCCGTTTTGACGCTGATTTGTTATCGCAAAACATGGTTATACGTTATCGCCGCCATGCTTTGCCCCACAGAACGCTAGTTGCTACGATAGGGTAAAGCTCGAACAGCGCAGACGACTCTGACCCGAGGGCGAACGTACCAGCTTCGACTGGCCATCCCTCAGCAAACCATTGCCCTTGGAAGAAACCCCCTAACCCAACCGAGGGAGCCGCATCCTGAAGCTGGACTTGTAGAGCTGTGAGAGAAAATACGCTGCGGGGGCTAACGCGGGGACTGCAGTAGCCGTGGTAGCAGGGCACGTGCCTCTGCTCGCAATGCGATTCACATATCGTTACATTTATTCAAAAGATCCAAAGACAAAGAACAGGTACATTATGGTATCATTTAATATTATTATTTATAGTCTTATTGTTAATAGCTTCAGTCGCGTTGGTATTTAATTTTTCATTTGCTCGTTTAGCTACGTATGACAGTTAACAATGTTGGTGTAGGCCTATTACAATTATTTACGCGTGTAGGCCACTCCAACTCACTCGATATTTCAAAAAGATTAGTGTGCTCTCTCAGAGCTGGGAGATTTCATCCTTATTTTAACATATTACTCGAGACGGTGTTTTCTCACAGTTCTACGGGTTCATGCGTTCTCGGGTTCATGCGTCCATGCGTACACGTCTCCAAGGGCGTAACCATGGTTTAGACATTGGGGGGGTCCAATTTTTTATTATTATTTGTTAAGTGCATTGCCTACAATTCTATATTTATATATGAAAATGTGGACATTTAGAACATAGTTTCGAGGACTACATTGACCATTTGAATTCACATCTAAAGGAATAGTGTAATAATGTAATGTCTGCCCTGCCCCCCCCCCCACACACACACACACACTTTGTTTTGGTTAGCTGCTTACTGACCTTAAACACACCTACCAATTACAATTATGCTCTTCCAGTAGTGCTGTAGCAAAAAGGATAGCTTCCAATGGAAAAATACCACATACCCATGACCACATGTCATTATGTTATCAGAAGAACAGTGGCTGACCTTCGTGATCATTTTGGTCTATATATTCTGCTTGTATTAGAAGTAGGCTACTTTTATGTATTGCTGACATGTAGGCCCAGGTTATAAACAATGTTGTAAGGCTCTCTAGTCTCATATTCAAATTCTCACCTTATCACCTGCATGTCCAGAGCATGTCCCTGTCTGGCCACTGCTTTCAGCATGCCTGTCAAGTTACTTACTGTCTGAAAAAAACTGCGTATGCTTGGCTGTTGGTCCAGTTTCTTCTGCTTTTTAGGTAACCTCAAATCCTCCATTACTCAACTTTACTTTCTTGGCTCTCACTGAAGAAAGAGTGTGGGGTAACCATGACAACGCAGAAAGTCGCGAGGTGGTTTCAAACTAAATCGCACAAGTGTACAATTAGGAGGGGGGATTCACACACTCAACAAACGGAAATAAATTGAAAATAAATGAGACATTACCAGTGATGTTGATAGGTTTTCAATGTAGTGAGTCCCCGGGACCCACAGGTGGCGAGTTGGGTGGGTCCCTGAGAAATTCAATGGGTCCCGACTCCCCAGTTTAAAAAATGTGTTTCTTTTTTATTATTCTATTTCTTAAATTAAATTAATAGTGTTAAACTCCTTGATGGTGGTATGATATGGTTAGAGCTGGAGTACTCAACCGTTCATGTTTAACACTAGAAACGCCGGGCCATTTTTACTTACTCCTAGCGCCGCAAGAGGGGTCAAATGACCCCCAAGTCATTTTAATGAGAGGCTGTGCATTTGCACATAATGATCACTAGGTGGCGCCAATGAGCTATTACCCCGCGAGCGCCACATTTGTGTGTGTGTGTGTGTGTGTCACAAGCCTAGTCCTCACGATTTTGTCATAAATGTATATATATTCAATCAGAAGGATTGCAAAAAAAATCCTGTTTGATTTGCTCATTCGACACGAATGAGCACAGCATCGAGCAGTGGAAACGTGGGTTTATTTACTATGAAGTTCGTATTTTTAATTGTTGAAATGAAATCAGCGGTGACGAGCTAGTTGTTTTGGTAGCGGCTAAATTAGCATGTTGCGATACCTTGTACAGGGGATCACGTCTGCGCCGAGTAGATGCGCAGAGGGTTGAAACAGCGCTTGTCCGATCTGCTCACAAGAAGGTTTCTTTGGCCAGTTACTGTGATTAAACACGAGTTGTTTAATGTTCACAATGTATCGTTTTTCATGGGGAAAATGAGATGCGTCCCCGGGACGAATGGATAGTGAGTTTAGTGCGTCCTTTCAGATTTTAATGCGTCAGGGACGCAGGACGCGTACCTAGCAACATCACTTCATAACAAGAGACCGATCCATTGACAGGGTTCATAAAAAGAGAACATATATTTTACATTTTATCCTGCTGTATATTGGGGGGGACAGGTGAGTATTTTCTCAACATTGGGGGGGACACGACCCCCCCAAAGAATGCGTGGTTACGCCCTTGCACGTCTCCTACTCAGACTTTTTCCCCTACACGGGGTATTTAATTTTTCATTTGCTTGTTTAGCCATGCATGTCAGTTAACAATTTTGGTGTATTACAATTATTTATGTGTGTTGGCCACTCCAACTCACTCGATATTTTGAATAGATTAGTGTGCTCTCTCTGGGAGTTTTCATCCTTATTTTAACATATTACTCAAGTCAGTGTTTCTCACAGCGTTCTACGGGTTCATGTGTTCTACGGGTTCATGTGTTCTACGGGTTCATGTGTTCTACGGGTTCATGTGTTCTACGGGTTCATGTGTTCTACGGGTTCATGTGTTCTACGGGTTCATGTGTTCTACGGGTTCATGTGTTCTACGGGTTCATGTGTTCTACGGGTTCATGTGTTCTACGGGTTCATGCGTTCTACGGGTTCATGCGTTCTACGGGTTCATGCGTTCTACGGGTTCATGCGTTCTACGGGTTCATGCGTTTTACGGGTTCATGCGTTTTACGGGTTCATGCGTTCTACGGGTTTATGCGTTCTCGGGTTTATGCGCAAATGCGTACACGTCTCCTACGCAGACTTTTTCCCCTACACGGGGCCTGACTTTCGCTGATGTCACCTTCTCTGCAAGGCATTTTTTCATCTAAAAGCGATAGCCTAGGAGCAGCTGTACTATTATCATTTCAAGAATCAACAACTCTCTGTCCTTACGCTTCCATGTTCCTTTATCTCAAGCTTCGGCAACGCACGTCCCTGAATCACCTGTTTATTTGCGGCCTGCCAATGACTAAAGGGTGGTTCAGAGTCAAAATCGCGACGGTGGTAGAAGGGTGCGGCCCACCATCTCCCCTACATTGGCCACTCCTTCCGGATTGGAGCGGCAACCACAGCCGCTGAACAAGGGTTGGTTGACAGGGACATGCTCTGGACATGCAGGTGATAAGGTGAGAATTTTGAATATGAGACTAGAGAGCCTTACAACATTGTTTATAACCTGGGCCTACATGTCAGCAATACATAAAAGTAGCCTACTTCTAATACAAGCAGAATATATAGACCAAATGATCACGAAGGTCAGCCACTGTTCTTCTGATAACATAATGACATGTGGTCATGGGTATGTGGTATTTTTCCATTGGAAGCTATCCTTTTTGCTACAGCACTACTGGAAGAGCATAATTGTAATTGGTAGGTGTGTTTAAGGTCAGTAAGCAGCTAACCAAAACAAAGTGTGTGTGTGTGTGTGTGGGGGGGGGGCAGGGCAGACATTACATTATTACACTATTCCTTTAGATGTGAATTCAAATGGTCAATGTAGTCCTCGAAACTATGTTCTAAATGTCCACATTTTCATATATAAATATAGAATTGTAGGCAATGCACTTAACAAATAATAATAAAAAATTGGACCCCCCCAATGTCTAAACCATGGTTACGCCCTTGAAAAATACACTGGCTACTGAATCCAGCACAGCAATAACATCACTGTATTTATCCCGAGGGATAAAAAAAAAGTATATATATGCAAAAGAGTATACCAGAGAGGGATAATAACTAGATTATAGGTCATCATATAGGCTGCACCATATGGTTCTGCCATTGCACACTTAGTAGCGAATTGAAATATTGGCGTGCCTCTCAGGATCTGCACGGAGCTCCTGGACCAGATTGTGGCATACCCCCTGTTCTTGTCTCCGTTCATTGATGGGGTGCACCCAAACCCTTCGTCTTCTCCTTGCTCCTTGCAGGAGAAGAAGGGCAGCCCCCCTCTGTCTGGCAACAGTTATTTGTTCTGTTGAAATAAAAAAAACTCAATAAAATGTAAAAGAGCTTGCTCAATTAAAATGGCTAACTACTGGCTGCATACATGTAAATGTGTGGCTATGTTAAGGATAGATAGATGGATAGATAGATAGATACTGTATTGGTCCCAATGGGGATCAATAAAGCCATCCAGGAGCTCAATACAATAAATACACACAAATGTTAAGCTTGCTGGTAGTTCTTCCAGGAGGACTCAAATCACGCGCGGCTGGCCGCCAATCACCAATCACCAGCTACCAATCACCTGCCTACACCTGCTCTATAAAGAGTAGTCTAACATATGTCTTTGCTGCTCAGGTCTTCGTTCGACGCATGCTGCTGCTTTACTGTGCTTCTGATTATCTCGCATATCTCGTCGCTTAGTTGCTACGTCGGTTAATACACACCAAGAGGTCATAACTTCGGATTCGTGCTGGTCGGCCCTACTACTTCTGGTCCTGGCAAGCGAGCGCAGAAAGCGTTCTTTTCGGTCCCGGTATCCTCAACAACACCACCAACAAGTTCCCAACACGGACATCCGCCTGGTTCTACAAACCCTCGCCGAGTTGGTGCAAAGCATTGGCGGATGGACGCCGTCGAAACGCCATGCGGAACTCCCGGACGGGTCCAGGCCCCCAACCCGCTGTCGTCGGTCGCCACGGCGCCTTTCTACTTCCAGCAACCATCAGGCTCGGCTTCCTCCGCCTTCACAGGCTACGCACCTGGCACGTGCAATGGTCAAAACCATGCGCATTAAATGATAAGCAAACCTAAGAACGCCGTTGGTGCAACCAATGTCGAAACGTCTAACCTTAACCATCAGCAAACTAAAACCAATCTTTTGGGAAGGGAAATCGAAACCAGTATGTCCAAAACCAAAGCCCAATATGGGTGGGTTTACCATCAGCCGCCTGAAACCACGCTGTTCCAAAGTCATGCACTAATCCGAAAAACTTACATGTGTTAGTGGGCTTCTATACCACAAAGGTAAAATAAAATAAAATAAAACGCGACATGCCCCGTTCCAAGACCACCTCTGCTGCCAGAGCTGACAGATCTGACTCCTGTTCCTCCTCCACCTTACACCCCACCCGGCACTTCCTATGATTGTTGCAGCTCGTGACTTCATGATCAAGTAAGCCAGTGCCCACAGCGACTCTGCCAAGTAATCGTGACTGTGCCTGCCTTAGGTCGTCCCGGGTGTCAAGGTGGGATCTTACCCGTCCGTTGGCTAACCAGCCTTCCATACTGGCTCGCTGCAGGATGCCATACCTGGGATACAATCAATCCCCACCTATATGGTGGTATAGATCGCAAAGTGGAGGGATGGAGACAGAGTCTTCAGCCCTATCTGCCCTATGCAGCCAAGTGTGTGCGTATTGGATACACATCAGGGAAACTTAAAACAAAAGGTAATTTATCAGAGTTAAAATGATTAAAGTGTTGCAGCAGCAGTAGTGGCATTTGAAAGGTAAACCCACTACTTCCGAATCCAATTGACAACATAGCATGTAGGACCCCTTCCCAGCAGATGTGGCATCAATCCACCTGTCATCCTTGACCAAAGAGATACACCCCATATTTTAATAGGTGTAGTCCTACTTGTACAGTTTATCAAGATTACGTTTTTACTTTATGTATATATATTTTTTAATTATTATCCTCATCTTTATCATATCCATATTTATTCAATTATTCTTTCCTGTGTGAAAATAATATGAATCACTTAGTTAATAGCAACACCCTCTTTAGTCCAATTGCATTAGATTATCATTACTGTTGTTCTAGGAAGACAAAAAAAAATAAAAAAAATAAAAAATAAACTTGAAGAAAAACAAATTAGCCATAATGTGAATATCCGCTGCGTGTCTCCCTGTGACTCTCTCCCTCCTTCGGGAGAACACGCTCTCTCTCCCTCCTCAGTACGGGGTGCTGTTTGGTGCAAGACAACAGATAAGGGTGGAATGTGGCTTCTCTCTCTCTCTGCGTGTCTCCCTCCCACGTTGGGTGCGGCCATAACGCCGTGAAAGCGAGCGTGCTCTGGGGCTGGGTGTGAGAGAAACCATGGGTAGTTCCTTTTCTCGGCCAGCAGAGGGGTTGTTCAGGTGAAACCTATGGACAGAGACTACAAGGAACTTCAAACATGGCAGACAGGGAACTACAAATTTATCAAAGCCTGAAAACTCAACAGAGCTCTACCTGCATTCCTTGGATATGTGGTATTTTATGGCGTATGGCCACCACACGCTTTCAGTTGAACACACTCTATTTCCTTTCTCTGTACTGTGTGTTAGTGTGTCTCTCTGTACTGCCTGAATGGTGTAGCTCGACAAATGGGGGGGAAATGTGTTCTCTCTCTCTCACCCTTCCTCACTCCCCTTAGGGTCAAGCAGCAGCTAGGACCGTTAACAGATAAGCCTGGAATGCAACATCCTCAACTCCCCATCATGGAACAAGACCTAATAACTATCTCTCACACACAAAAAGATCCTTCTGTCCCTTCATTCACAATTAACTTTTCACTTTATTATATATAACTTAATACTGCTCCCCCTTTCCAAATTTCTATATACACAAAACTAGAAGCTGACCACCGAAATTGGTACAGGCCTCGTCAGGCCGAACCAAAACACCCTCACAGGTTCTAACTTCCATACAATTCTAGGGAGGGGAACTACAACATGAGGTGGAGTAGAGGACTTCAAATATGGTGGACGGGGACCTCAAATGGGAGGACTACACATATGGGAAAGGGGATTACACTCTGGGCCTGAAAACCATACAGAGTCCCTTCTCGTGGTCCTGAAACAACCGTTCATTGTTAGAAAAACACGCACTCTATCGCTACCTCCAACTGTCTAGAGGGAAAATGGTCCCTCTCGATCGTCCTCCGACTTTAGCTCTCCTTGATATCTCTCCTTGCTATCTCTCTCGCTCCCTCTCACACACACACCTAAACAGACCTTTCTCATTCTGTCTCCTCCAAACGCACACACAGAAACATCACCTCTTGCGTACACGCGCACAGAGACGCACACAGCCTTTCTCACTCTGTCTCCTCTAAACGCACACACAGAAACATATCGACAGACCTCTCGTTCTGTCTCCCGCAGACGCACACACAGAAACATATCAACAGACTTCTCATTCCGTGTCCCGCACCCACAATCATCAGACACGGTAAAATAGCGTTGAGCATAACAAAGCAAGCAAGCGTTGCACACATAGCCGGGTTATCATTGATTGATTTATTTCTATATTTAGCCGGCCCACAAATACGCTCGTTCTCTTTCTTTCTCTCTCTCTGGGCCTCTTACACACACACACACAGCCACTCCGTCACTCTCTCTCTGGGCCTCTTACACACACACACACACACACACACACACACACACACACTGTCTCTCTGTGTGTCACTCGTGCCCCAGGCATACTGTTTCCTCTGCAAAGGGACTCTAACCCTGATAAAGGACTCTAACCTTCTTACCACATAGAATTATTTAATACACATTCATTACTTGGCCATCGGTAGTCTTGTATCACTATGACCGATTCTTATAGGCCCTAGGGTCTCGAGGGTATTTTCTTCACCATGCAACGAGCCTAGTTTTTTTTTCTTCTCTTTCCCTCTGGGTTCCACCCGCGGCCCAGGCATCCCTCTGGGTTCCACTCTTGGCCCAGGCATCCATTACTCGGCCATCGGTAGTCTTGTATCACTATGACCGATTCTTATAGGCCCTTCTCTTTCCCTCTGGGTTCCACCCGCGGCCCAGGCATCCCTCTGGGTTCCACTCTTGGCCCAGGCATCGATTACTCGGCCATCGGTAGTCTTGTATCACTATGACCGATTCTTATAGGCCCTTCTCTTTCCCTCTGGGTTCCACCCGCGGCCCAGGCATCCCTCTGGGTTCCACTCTTGGCCCAGGCATCCATTACTCGGCCATCGGTAGTCTTGTATCACTATGACCGATTCTTATAGGCCCTTCTCTTTCCCTCTGGGTTCCACCCGCGGCCCAGGCATCCCTCTGGGTTCCACTCTTGGCCCAGGCATCCATTACTCGGCCATCGGTAGTCTTGTATCACTATGACCGATTCTTATAGGCCCTTCTCTTTCCCTCTGGGTTCCACCCGCGGCCCAGGCATCCCTCTGGGTTCCACTCTTGGCCCAGGCATCCATTACTCGGCCATCGGTAGTCTTGTATCACTATGACCGATTCTTATAGGCCCTATGGTCTCGAGGGTATTCTTTCACCATGCAACGAGCCGATATTCGATGTGTCACGCGTCCAGGGTCAATCGGGTTTATGGGGAAATGCTGGAATGCAACTCTATTCGTCCCCACGAGATATCCTGTAGCGAACCGCTCTCACAGTCTCACCTCCTAATGTGGTTCCTATATAACTATGCAGAGTTTGGATTTTATCAACAGGTTCTGCCTACCTTTTGTTGGGCGTACGCGAGGTGAGACTGCAGGAATCGGTCCGGTGCTCCGGGGTCTCGAGGCCGTGCCGCTCTCCGTCTCTCGTTTCCCAGTTGCGGTTCAATTCAGAAAAAATCACGTCGGTGGTAACCAAATTGTGGGGAAAAACGATCTGTCTAGTTACTGGACCAGATGAAATGAGACGGAGAGGTAATAAAGTCTATCGGCACGAGGACCTTGGATTTATTAAGTAAAGTGGCAACGGTTATACAGAGTCATAAAGCGTGAGAAATCGAATATGTCTAAGTCCCTAATCAGCGCTGATGGTTCGTCCGGAGCTTCGCCTCCGTAGAAGGTCTGCTTCAGAAGAAGTTAAAGAGTCCCTGCGTGATACAGTTTTTATGCTGTATCCTCCTCTCGATGAGGTGTGTGCGTTTGAGGTGTGTGTGGTTCTGTGTGTTTTTGCTGGACCTGGGCTCCCAGGCCCTGGATCTTCTCCTAACGGGGGAGAGCTCCTCGTGTCTCCGGTGTGATAAATGAAAACGGGGGAGTGCCCCCCCGAAGTGTCTAGTGTGTGATAATTTAATGTGGCTCTCAGGCCCCTGGTATGGGCAGGTGTTTCTCTTGGTTCCTTCTAACGGGGAGAGCTTCAAAGTGTCTCCTGTGTGATAAATTAATGTGGCTCTCCCGTTCTTGAGGATGACTGGTGCATTGTCTGAGTGTCTACCATCGCCTGGGAAATGGGGCCTTCGGCTCTGGCCTTGACCTGACTATATATTATCATGTTTGTGTTCGTTGGGTTAGAGCAAGAGTTGACTATATTGTAATGTGTCTGCCATGTGATGTGCTCATCAGGCTAGGGTAGGAGTTAGCTATATTTATAATGTACATGTGATTTACTCAGCAGGTTATTTTGCCCAACACTACATAGAAAATCTCAACCCTAGCCCTCGCTGTTGCACGTTCACGCGCCGTGGAGTCACGTCCCAATACTGTTTAAATGTAGCTTAAGGGGTAGGGGGGAGGGCTAACATCCCCTCAAAATTGAGATTTTCGATGGGCACCCTCAAAGCGCTTCAGTTCTGACTTGCTCCCACAATACCTTGCGAGAAAAACGGAAAATCAAGAAATATCCTAGACAAGATGGAGGACGAAAAGATGCGACAGGATTGGAAAAACACAAATGTAAGTATTTTCTCTGTAATTAACTAGTAATTATTTTATTAATTATACTCTGCAGCCCGGCCGCGGGCTTCGAAGCCCGGCCGCTGACTCTCGGAAGTCTGTGGCCGATTTTCGCGGAAGATCGCGAAAGTCCCCGGCCGACTTGCGCAGGCCGCGCGACCCCGGTTCTCGGCGGGATGCATGCCCGATCACGGGCTCTGCAGCCCGGCCGTCGACCGGGCTGCAGACCGGGCTGCAGACGGGGCTGCAGACCGGGCTCATACGACCGGGCTGGATATCATGTCGTATGATATCCAGATCTTCCATGTTCTAGTGACTCCAGGTTAAAAATAAGCTTTACTATACTAATATATTATATTATATTATATTATATTATATTATATTATATTATATTATATTATATTATATTATATTAGATTAGATTAGATTAGATTAGATTAGGCTTTATTGATCCTTTTGGGATGACTCCCTCAAGGAAATTGATTGTCCAGTAGCTTACAGAAAGAAACGCAACACAATATTAAATTATATACAATATAAGATAAACAATACACTCTAAGATAACTATAAAAAGTAAAATAAAAAGTAAACAGTAAACAATAATTATAATATAAGATAAGATAAACAATAAACTCTTAACTAACTAACTATAAAAAGTAAACAAAAAACAGTAAACAATAAACTCTTAGCTAATATAGAAAGTAATATAGTAATATTATTAGTTATTAATTATTAATAATCTATAAGTAATATATACCTACTCATATATATATTATATTAGTAATATTACATGGTTAATCAATATATTTTTTGGCAGTACTATATTGTGTACATAGCTATTATATATTGTACATAACATATGGCCATATCAACCAGTTCTGGCATATAATTCCTAATTCCTTCTTATTCGTTTTCTTTCAGGACTTCGTTGAGTCCACTGCCACCAGCCCCCCCACCTCTCCCTCATGCTCCTCCACCCCAGGCACCTCTTCTACCACCCCAGACACCCCTTCCAAGAGAAGAGTGCCAAGGAGCAGGCGAGGCATGAGGAGAGCGAGGCAAAGTTGGCGAAATGGTGGAGAAGATGTGATTCTCCACCATTCTCTCAAAAGCTGAGAGAGTGAGTGTGTGTGTGTGTGTGTGTGTGTGTGTGTGTGTGTGTGTGTGTGTGTGTGTGTGTGTGTGTGCGTGTGTGTGTGTGTGTGTGTGTGTGTGTGTGTGTGTGTGTGTGTATTTTTAGGTGTGTGTTTGTGTGTATTTTTAGATGTGTGGTTCAGTGTTTCTTATTTAAATAAAGGGTTTCTTCTAAAGTGTTCTTGTTCTTAACCGATTATTATCTAAGGGGGCACTCACACTAGGCCTTCTGGCCGTGGCCGTGGCTGTTTTAGCACCTATCCGTGCTCAAATCTGCCAGTGTGAGTGTGGCCAGTCTGGCAGGCCGGGCCAATTACAAAATATAAATACCATTTCAGGTTAAACATCTTTACAATGGGTCTTGCTCGTTGCCCGAGACAATGGCAGCCAGTCTGTCTCTTGTAACATTACCAGGGGTCTGGTTATCTGCTAGGGGGCACGGGGAGGCCATGATGACGTCACAGGGTAGGGTTGTCCCATTTGGTAGGGGATCGGTTAGGGTAGCAATGAGGGGTAGCAATGAGCATGAGCAATGAGGGTTAGGGTTGAGATGTAGGGTTGAGACAGTGAGCAAAGAAACGGGATTGGGCCTAAATATCTGCTGATCAACACTACGAATGCTGGAAACACACCAGACACACCATGTGAAGTTATTTAACCCGATTATTGTTATTTATATCCGAGCATATCAGTTTTTATCATGGGTGTCTTTACGGGGACAGTTGCTGTTGGCATCTTACATTCAAAGGCCAACTGTGAATAATGTACTTAAGGTAATCATCCTAAAATTTTATTGATGAATAGCTGACAGATGTAAGTTTATTTTATTCAAATATCATCCCTTAAATTCAAATGGTTGCTAAGCAAAATAGCCATCATAGCAAAAAGTGTTGCAACTGTCCCAGGTCTCCTCTATTCAATCAATCATTATGTATGACTGGCATAGATAGTTTCATAATTACTCACGGCAACTGAGCGGAAAAAAACATTCCACCCTGTGCTGTTTTTAACTGACTCCAAGTGACCTGCTGCAGGTCCTGGCTCCTCTACGGACGCAATCGGACATGGTCGGAAATGGCATCGACCGTTTCACGAAGCATTCGGAATTCAAGATCGGAGAGCGGACGCAATCGGACATGTACACGTATTCATCTACTGCGTCAATAATCTCACCTTTTAAGGACAATTGTTATTGTGTGTATTTATTGTATTGAGCTACCGGATGGCTTTATTGGTCCCCATTGTGACCAATAAAGTAGCTATCTATCTATCCATCTATATAGCCTTAACATAGCCACACATTTACATGTATGCAGCCAGTAGTTATCCATTATAATTGAACACAAGTTATTTCACATTTTATTGAGGTTTTTTTATTTCAACAGAACAATTGTTGCCAGACAGAGGGTGGTTGCCCTTCTTCTGCTGCGCCGTAGGCGGGCAAAGAGAAGACGAAGGGTTTGGGTGCACCCCATCAATGAACGGAGACAAGATCAGGGGGTATACCACAATCTGGTCCAGGAGCTCCGTGCAGAGAGGCACCGCCAATATTTCAATTCGCCACTAGGAAGTGTGCAATGGCAGAACCGTATGGTGTAACCTAGCCATGATGACCTATAATTTAGTTATTATCACTCTCTGGTATAAATACTCTTTTGCACATATATATATATATTTATATATATATATATATATACACATATATTTTATCCCTCGGGATAAATACAGTGATGTTATTGCTGTGCTGGACTCAGTAGCCAGTCTATTTTATTTGAGTGCTCGAGACAGTTAATGTTATTTTTCCTTAAACCCAGAGAGACAGTTAATACATGACAATGCATTTTTGAACTTTGCCTGTGTTTTCTTTTGCTTAGCCTATCTATTTTATTGTATTGTATATTTATTGTATTTCTATGTGAAGCACTTTGAGTCTGCTTCATGTTTGAAAAGTGCTATATAAATGAAGTTGTACAAGTAATCTGGTTTCTACCTACATGGTGTGATTATACTGTATGTGACTTTATTTCGTCTATTTCCCATTATGGTTAATGGTTTGGGTACTTAGTCCACCCTTGTTGATTTCTCACCTGAAGAGCCAATCTCCAGAGCTATGGCTCACCAGGCATGTCCTTTTTGGAGTTGTCTTTGTAATGACAGGAACATTGGTCATACAATTCGACATATTTTTCCACCTCGACGACCAGTCTCTCATCGTCCATTCTCGTAATTGTTTCTCACAAACGAAAGAGGGCGACATCCAGTGGTGAAGGGTAGATATGGAGGTGCCTACGGGACCCGGGATGTACAAACCAGCTTTTAAAAAGCACTTTTTCAGGGGCGGCGACGCTAGGGAATAGAACATTGGCTCGGAGACTAGTTGGGCGGCGCGGCGCGGAACGCTGCCGCGCAGCTAGTCGGCGCCGGTGTGGGCTAGTACATCCGGAATAATGGGGGCAGTACTTTTCTTTTTTTAAATAACCATAACTTGCTACATTTTCATCCGGTTTACAAACGGTTTGGTTTCGTACAAACGTTATTAACGTGGTTATAATATTGTACCTATTTTAGAACATTATTCATTTTTCATTATTCATCAGTATCAAATATGCAGTGCCGTAACTACATCTCTGACGTTTAGAACAAAACCAACCGTTTGAAAATGTAGCAAGGTGGTTATGGTTTAAAAAGTACATGTACCACTACCAACACAGTGTTATGGGTGAGCAGCGGACTGTGGCAAGTTGGCCGCCAGTGCGGACGTTCGACTCCATTTGCCAGCAGAATATGCATGTGTACGTTTTTCAAATTACATTTTCTCTAAATCTATACAGTAAAATCACATGGTTCTATTATGTTCTTCAAGGAAAGAGGGGTCGAATCCAAAGGAATAGCTTTAAAGATACTTTATTTGTATAAAGTATTTTCGGTATGGTAAACTGATGCTCTGAAGTTAAGAGAGATTGAAGATGTGCCTTAGCACGTGCGAGAGTGTTCTCCTAGCTAGTCCAAGACACTAACCCACCGATGCCCTAGCTTAGCCTGGAGAGTTCTACCTGTCTCCAAGATGTGGAGGCTTTCTTATGGACTCGGAGGACCGGAAGACTTGGAGAAAACCGGTGGGACGTAATCCTCGGTTTTCCTCGCTTGGTCTGTGGTGCTGCCCTCTGTGGATAAAGTATCTATTGCAGCCTTCAGTAAGGCTCCCCTTGTGGCTATGTATGGTATTTACGGCTAATATGTTTGGTCTTCATTGAGTCTATGTGTGGGTAGCTTAGATTCTTAAAATACGTAACAGTTCCTTGTGTACAAGTAGTCAGCACACCGGTTATTATGTTCATATAAGTCAGTGCCTGAACTTATGTGAAATTCGGTCTATAGCTCACTTCAAAGTGCTGACATAATGCAATTGGCAAAGGCGAGAATATGCATGTGTACGTTTTTCAAATGACATTTTCTCAAAATCTATACAGTAAAATCACATGGTTCCTTGTGTACAAGTAGTCAGCACACCGGTTAATATGGTCATATCAACCAGTGCCTGAACTTATGTGAAATTCGGTCTATAGCCCACTTCAAAGTGCTGACATAATGCAATATTGCAAAGGCGAGAATATGCATGTGTACGGTTTTCAAATGACATTTTCTCAAAATCTACACAGTAAAATCACATAGTTCCTTGTGTACAAGTAGTCAGCACACCAGTTAATATGTTCATATCAGTCAGTGCCTGAACTTATGTGAAATTCGGTCTATAGCCCACTTCAAAGTGCTGACATAATGCAATATTGCAAAGGCGAGAATATGCATGTGTACGTTTTTCAAATTACAGTTTCTCAAAATCTATACAGTAAAATCACATGGTTCCTTGTGTACAAGTAGTCAGCACACCGGTTAATATGGTCATATCAACCAGTGCCTGAACGTATGTGAAATTCGGTCTATGGCTCACTTCAAAGTGCTGACATAATGCAATTTGCAAAGGCGAGAATATGCATGTGTACGTTTTTCAAATGGAATTTTCTCAAAATCTACAGAGTAAAATCACATAGTTCCTTGTGTACAAGTAGTCAGCACACCGGTTAATATGGTCATATCAGTCAGTGCCTGAACTTATGTGAAATTCGGTCTATAGCCCACTTCAAAGTGCTGACATAATGCAATATTGCAAAGGCGAGAATATGCATGTGTACGTCTTTCAAATGACATTTTCTCAAAATCTACACAGTGAAATCACATAGTTCCTTGTGTACAAGTAGTCAGCACACCAGTTAATATGTTCATATCAGTCAGTGCCTGAACTTATGTGAAATTCGGTCTATAGCCCACTTCAAAGTGCTGACATAATGCAATATTGCAAAGGCGAGAATATGCATGTGTACGTTTTTCAAATGACAGTTTCTCAAAATATATACAGTAAAATCACATGGTTCCTTGTGTACAAGTAGTCAGCACACCAGTTAATATGTTCATATCAGTCAGTGCCTGAACTTATGTGAAATTCGGTCTATAGCCCACTTCAAAGTGCTGACATAATGCAATATTGCAAAGGCGAGAATATGCATGTATACGTTTTTCAAATTACAGTTTCTCAAAATCTATACAGTAAAATCACATGGTTCCTTGTGTACAAGTAGTCAGCACACCGGTTAATATGGTCATATCAACCAGTGCCTGAACTTATGTGAAATTCGGTCTATGGCTCACTTCAAAGTGCTGACATAATGCAATTTGCAAAGGCGAGAATATGCATGTGTACGTTTTTCAAATGGAATTTTCTCAAAATCTACACAGTAAAATCACATAGTTCCTTGTGTACAAGTAGTCAGCACACCGGTTAATATGGTCATATCAGTCAGTGCCTGAACTTATGTGAAATTCGGTCTATAGCCCACTTCAAAGTGCTGACATAATGCAATATTGCAAAGGCGAGAATATGCATGTGTACGTCTTTCAAATGACATTTTCTCAAAATCTACACAGTGAAATCACATAGTTCCTTGTGTACAAGTAGTCAGCACACCAGTTAATATGTTCATATCAGTCAGTGCCTGAACTTATGTGAAATTCGGTCTATAGCCCACTTCAAAGTGCTGACATAATGCAATATTGCAAAGGCGAGAATATGCATGTGTACGTTTTTCAAATGACAGTTTCTCAAAATATATACAGTAAAATCACATGGTTCCTTGTGTACAAGTAGTCAGCACACCGGTTAATATGGTCATATCAACCAGTGCCTGAACTTATGTGAAATTCGGTCTATAGCCCACTTCAAAGTGCTGACATAATGCAATATTGCAAAGGCGAGAATATGCATGTGTACGGTTTTCAAATGACATTTTCTCAAAATCTACACAGTAAAATCACATAGTTCCTTGTGTACAAGTAGTCAGCACACCAGTTAATATGTTCATATCAGTCAGTGCCTGAACTTATGTGAAATTCGGTCTATAGCCCACTTCAAAGTGCTGACATAATGCAATATTGCAAAGGCGAGAATATGCATGTGTACGTTTTTCAAATTACAGTTTCTCAAAATCTATACAGTAAAATCACATGGTTCCTTGTGTACAAGTAGTCAGCACACCGGTTAATATGGTCATATCAACCAGTGCCTGAACGTATGTGAAATTCGGTCTATGGCTCACTTCAAAGTGCTGACATAATGCAATTTGCAAAGGCGAGAATATGCATGTGTACGTTTTTCAAATGGAATTTTCTCAAAATCTACAGAGTAAAATCACATAGTTCCTTGTGTACAAGTAGTCAGCACACCGGTTAATATGGTCATATCAGTCAGTGCCTGAACTTATGTGAAATTCGGTCTATAGCCCACTTCAAAGTGCTGACATAATGCAATATTGCAAAGGCGAGAATATGCATGTGTACGTCTTTCAAATGACATTTTCTCAAAATATATACAGTAAAATCACATGGTTCCTTGTGTACAAGTAGTCAGCACACCAGTTAATATGTTCATATCAGTCAGTGCCTGAACTTATGTGAAATTCGGTCTATAGCCCACTTCAAAGTGCTGACATAATGCAATATTGCAAAGGCGAGAATATGCATGTGTACGTTTTTCAAATTACAGTTTCTCAAAATCTATACAGTAAAATCACATGGTTCCTTGTGTACAAGTAGTCAGCACACCGGTTAATATGGTCATATCAACCAGTGCCTGAACTTATGTGAAATTCGGTCTATGGCTCACTTCAAAGTGCTGACATAATGCAATTTGCAAAGGCGAGAATATGCATGTGTACGTTTTTCAAATGGAATTTTCTCAAAATCTACACAGTAAAATCACATAGTTCCTTGTGTACAAGTAGTCAGCACACCGGTTAATATGGTCATATCAGTCAGTGCCTGAACTTATGTGAAATTCGGTCTATAGCCCACTTCAAAGTGCTGACATAATGCAATATTGCAAAGGCGAGAATATGCATGTGTACGTCTTTCAAATGACATTTTCTCAAAATCTACACAGTGAAATCACATAGTTCCTTGTGTACAAGTAGTCAGCACACCAGTTAATATGTTCATATCAGTCAGTGCCTGAACTTATGTGAAATTCGGTCTATAGCCCACTTCAAAGTGCTGACATAATGCAATATTGCAAAGGCGAGAATATGCATGTGTACGTTTTTCAAATGACAGTTTCTCAAAATATATACAGTAAAATCACATGGTTCCTTGTGTACAAGTAGTCAGCACACCAGTTAATATGTTCATATCAGTCAGTGCCTGAACTTATGTGAAATTCGGTCTATAGCCCACTTCAAAGTGCTGACATAATGCAATATTGCAAAGGCGAGAATATGCATGTGTACGTTTTTCAAATTACAGTTTCTCAAAATCTATACAGTAAAATCACATGGTTCCTTGTGTACAAGTAGTCAGCACACCGGTTAATATGGTCATATCAACCAGTGCCTGAACTTATGTGAAATTCGGTCTATGGCTCACTTCAAAGTGCTGACATAATGCAATTTGCAAAGGCGAGAATATGCATGTGTACGTTTTTCAAATGGAATTTTCTCAAAATCTACACAGTAAAATCACATAGTTCCTTGTGTACAAGTAGTCAGCACACCGGTTAATATGGTCATATCAGTCAGTGCCTGAACTTATGTGAAATTCGGTCTATAGCCCACTTCAAAGTGCTGACATAATGCAATATTGCAAAGGCGAGAATATGCATGTGTACGTTTTTCAAATTACAGTTTCTCAAAATCTATACAGTAAAATCACATGGTTCCTTGTGTACAAGTAGTCAGCACACCGGTTAATATGGTCATATCAACCAGTGCCTGAACTTATGTGAAATTCGGTCTATGGCTCACTTCAAAGTGCTGACATAATGCAATTTGCAAAGGCGAGAATATGCATGTGTACGTTTTTCAAATGGAATTTTCTCAAAATCTACACAGTAAAATCTCATAGTTCCTTGTGTACAAGTAGTCAGCACACTGGTTAATATGGTCATATCAGTCAGTGCCTGAACTTATGTGAAATTCGGTCTATAGCCCACTTCAAAGTGCTGACATAATGCAATATTGCAAAGGCGAGAATATGCATGTGTACGTCTTTCAAATGACATTTTCTCAAAATCTACACAGTGAAATCACATAGTTCCTTGTGTACAAGTAGTCAGCACACCAGTTAATATGTTCATATCAGTCAGTGCCTGAACTTATGTGAAATTCGGTCTATAGCCCACTTCAAAGTGCTGACATAATGCAATATTGCAAAGGCGAGAATATGCATGTGTACGTTTTTCAAATTACAGTTTCTCAAAATCTATACAGTAAAATCACATGGTTCCTTGTGTACAAGTAGTCAGCACACCGGTTAATATGGTCATATCAACCAGTGCCTGAACTTATGTGAAATTCGGTCTATGGCTCACTTCAAAGTGCTGACATAATGCAATTTGCAAAGGCGAGAATATGCATGTGTACGTTTTTCAAATGGAATTTTCTCAAAATCTACACAGTAAAATCACATAGTTCCTTGTGTACAAGTAGTCAGCACACCGGTTAATATGGTCATATCAGTCAGTGCCTGAACTTATGTGAAATTCGGTCTATAGCCCACTTCAAAGTGCTGACATAATGCAATATTGCAAAGGCGAGAATATGCATGTGTACGTTTTTCAAATTACAGTTTCTCAAAATCTATACAGTAAAATCACATGGTTCCTTGTGTACAAGTAGTCAGCACACCGGTTAATATGGTCATATCAACCAGTGCCTGAACTTATGTGAAATTCGGTCTATGGCTCACTTCAAAGTGCTGACATAATGCAATTTGCAAAGGCGAGAATATGCATGTGTACGTTTTTCAAATGGAATTTTCTCAAAATCTACACAGTAAAATCTCATAGTTCCTTGTGTACAAGTAGTCAGCACACTGGTTAATATGGTCATATCAGTCAGTGCCTGAACTTATGTGAAATTCGGTCTATAGCCCACTTCAAAGTGCTGACATAATGCAATATTGCAAAGGCGAGAATATGCATGTGTACGTCTTTCAAATGACATTTTCTCAAAATCTACACAGTGAAATCACATAGTTCCTTGTGTACAAGTAGTCAGCACACCAGTTAATATGTTCATATCAGTCAGTGCCTGAACTTATGTGAAATTCGGTCTATAGCCCACTTCAAAGTGCTGACATAATGCAATATTGCAAAGGCGAGAATATGCATGTGTACGTTTTTCAAATGACAGTTTCTCAAAATCTATACAGTAAAATCACATGGTTCCTTGTGTACAAGTAGTCAGCACACCAGTTAATATGTTCATATCAGTCAGTGCCTGAACTTATGTGAAATTCGGTCTATAGCCCACTTCAAAGTGCTGACATAATGCAATATTGCAAAGGCGAGAATATGCATGTGTACGTTTTTCAAATTACAGTTTCTCAAAATCTATACAGTAAAATCACATGGTTCCTTGTGTACAAGTAGTCAGCACACCGGTTAATATGGTCATATCAACCAGTGCCTGAACTTATGTGAAATTCGGTCTATGGCTCACTTCAAAGTGCTGACATAATGCAATTTGCAAAGGCGAGAATATGCATGTGTACGTTTTTCAAATGGAATTTTCTCAAAATCTACACAGTAAAATCACATAGTTCCTTGTGTACAAGTAGTCAGCACACCGGTTAATATGGTCATATCAGTCAGTGCCTGAACTTATGTGAAATTCGGTCTATAGCCCACTTCAAAGTGCTGACATAATGCAATATTGCAAAGGCGAGAATATGCATGTGTACGTCTTTCAAATGACATTTTCTCAAAATGTACACAGTAAAATCACATAGTTCCTTGTGTACAAGTAGTCAGCACACCAGTTAATATGTTCATATCAGTCAGTGCCTGAACTTATGTGAAATTCGGTCTATAGCCCACTTCAAAGTGCTGACATAATGCAATATTGCAAAGGCGAGAATATGCATGTGTACGTTTTTCAAATGACATTTTCTCTAAATCTATACAGTAAAATCACATGGTTCCTTGTGTACAAGTAGTCAGCACACCGGTTAATATGGTCATATAAGTCAGTGCCTGAACTTATGTGAAATTCGGTCTATAGCCCACTTCAAAATGCTGACATAATGCAATTTGCAATCCCTGCCTAGAACTCCTAGAATTCCCTGTCCCTGCCTAGAACTCCGTCCGCCCAGCGGACAACCTGCCTGTATGCTGTGACACACTATACACTAAACCATCACCATAAACAAGTAGGCCTGTAGTGTAGAGTAGGTAAGTTTGAGCAAACTTTGCAATGGGAAAGATTTGCGAAAGAAGATCTCTGGAATAGACTGATGTTGTCTGTGTGTTTAGCCACGCATATGATTGGGTGAAAAATGTTCAAAGCTATTGGCTTAGTAATTCAGAGGAGGAGCTAATTAGCATATAACTGGAACGCGTTCTGAACTTTCCTGAACGTTCTGGAACGCGCGCCGAAGTGCCTTAAAGGTCCCATGACATGCTATTTTATGTATTCTTTAATATAGGTATTAGCGGGCAACTAACACAGTATTCAAAGACGTTCCCTAAATTCAGCCGTGGTGCAGAGTTACAGCCACTCCGAGCCAGTCGCACATTGAGCTTCCCCCAAATGCGCTGTTTCGGTGGGCGTGTCAAGGAGGAGGGTGGGGGTGTGGCCCTGAGCAGCTTGCAGCCACCATGCGCTCTGTTTACAGTGGATGTATCGCAATGGCGAGGCGCACACCATTTAGCCGTGTTCTGTAAATATTCTAGAATACACGGGAGTCCTGGAGCTCTATATCTAAATATTATCATATAGCCTACACAGATATCTAGATCATATAATATATATTATCACGGCCAAAAGCTGTGTGAGCCGATATTATGAATCTCAAACGACCGCGTTGGGTTCTCCGACGTTCCTGGTTCTTCAACGTCAAAGTTCAAAGTTCAAAGTGAATACACACACTGTAACGCAAGTGTTTCTTGTCGGTTCTTTGACGTGTCTTGCATTTCCACAACGAGACTGTCGTGGGGGTTATCTGAGCCATGGTTGAGAAGGAATTGGGGGAAAGGAACTTTGGTTTGACTCGCTGAAGTACATGAACTGCGACATGCCGCCGGTTGCTGCGAGGCACCATCGCCCGGCAGCGGGCAGCCGGTAGCGCGCGGTTCAGTCGACTTCAGGTTGATGTGAAAGTGGAAGAACCAGAGACGTCGCAGAACCCGACAAAGTCGTTTGTGATTCATAATATCGTCTGGAGGCGCACACAATATTTTATATGATATAGATATCTATGTATTATATGATATTATTTAGATATAGAGCTCCAGGACTGTAACGCAAGTGTTGTACACTTCCTTGTTATTTGGATAACCGTTCTGCTGTTGGTGTGATGGCGCATAACACGAATGAATGAATTGGGGGGAAGGAACTTTGGCTTTGACTCCCTAAAGAACATGAACCACGACATGGAGGAGAAAGGGATTGTTGGCGGCGAATGTCTCCCGCTTGAGCCCCGCTGAGGGACCACCGCCGGAGGCGGAGGTGCATAAGCGCTGCCCAAAGATCCCTTTCTCCTCCTTGTCGTGGTTCATGGTCTTGAGGGAGTCAAAGCCAAAGTTCCTTCCCCCCCAATTCATTCTCAACCTTGGCTGAGATAACCCCCAATACGAGTCTCGTTGTAGAAATACCAGAGACGAGAGTCCGACGTGATATGCGCCATCACACCAACAGCAGAACGGTTATCCAAATAACAAGGAAGTGTACAACACTTGCGTTACAGTCCTGGAGCTCTATATCTAAATAATATCATATAATACATAGATATCTATATCATATAACATATTGTGTGCGCCTCCAGACGATATTATGAATCACAAACGACTTTGTCGGGTTCTGCGACGTCTCTGGTTCTTCCACTTTCACATCAACCTGAAGTCGACTGAACCGCGCGCTGCCTGCTGCCGGCTGCCTGCTGCCGGCTGCCCGCTGCCGGGCGATGGTGCCTCGCGGCAACCGGCGGCATGTCGCAGTTCATGTACTTCAGCGAGTCAAACCAAAGTTCCTTTCCCCCAATTCCTTCTAAACCATGGCTCAGATAACCCCCACGACAGTCTCGTTGTGGAAATACAAGACACGTCAAAGAACCGACAAGAAACACTTGCGTTACAGTGTGTGTATTCACACACACACATGTGGCGCTCGCACGATCGAGTCTCATTGGCGGGCCAACGTCTCTGGGCGGGCCAGGCAGAGTAAGGGGAGGAGCTGAGATTCCTGATGACGTCATGAGCACAGAATTCCAAATCAGCGCGCTTGAGCCTCCGATTTTTCGAAGGCGAGCAGAACAGCTAGAGCTAGTTTTACACCAAACGCAAGTTTTAGCCACTGGGGGACCATAGGCAGGCTAGGGGAACTCATATTTATGTTAGAAAACCTCCCAAAGTGAGATTTTCATGTCATGGGACCTTTAAGAACGCGTGCTGAGACGCATGCTGAGTGGCTTTCATGCGTGGTCATTACAATACATTATGTCAGCACTTTGAAGTGGGCTATAGACCGAATTTCACATAAGTTCAGGCACTGGTTGATATGACCATATTAACCGGTGTGCTAGCTACTTGTACACAAGGAACCATGTGATTTTACTGTGTAGATTTTGAGAAAATTCCATTTGAAAAACGTACACATGCATATTCTCGCCTTTGCAAAATTGCATTATGTCAGCACTTTGAAGTGAGCTATAGACCGAATTTCACATAAGTTCAGGCACTGACTGATATGACCATATTAACCGTTGTGCTGACTACTTGAACACAAGGAACTATGTGATTTTACTGTATAGATTTTGAGAAATTTTCATTTGAAAACATACACATGCATGTTCTCGCCTTTGCAAATTGCATTATGTCAGCACTTTGAAGTGGGCTATAGACCGAATTTCACATAAGTTCAGGCACTGACTGATATGAACATATTAACCGGTGTGCTAGCTACTTGTACACAAGGAACCATGTGATTTTACTGTGTAGATTTTGAGAAAATTCCATTTGAAAAACGTACACATGCATATTCTCGCCTTTGCAAAATTGCATTATGTCAGCACTTTGAAGTGAGCTATAGACCGAATTTCACATAAGTTCAGGCACTGACTGATATGACCATATTAACCGGTGTGCTGACTACTTGAACACAAGGAACTATGTGATGTTACTGTATAGATTTTGAGAAATTTTCATTTGAAAACGTACACATGCATGTTCTCGCCTTTGCAAATTGCATTATGTCAGCACTTTGAAGTGGGCTATAGACCGAATTTCACATAAGTTCAGGCACTGACTGATATGACCATACTAAGTGTTGTACCGACTACTTGTACACAAGGAACCATTTGATTTTACTGTATAGATTTAGAGAAAATGTCATTTGAAAAACGTACACATGCATATTCTCGCCTTTGCAAAATTGCATTATGTCAGCACTTTGAAGTAAGCTATAGACCGAATTTCACATAAGTTCAGGCCAGGGGCGTTGCTAGACCTAGAGTTTTACTGGGGCAAAGGCCCCCAACTGCCAACATTTTTTTTTTTACGTGTGCACAATATGAAATAGATGGATACAGAAGGGTATGTACAAGCTTCAAAATCATTGTCACTGTCATATTGTAGGCTATATTAAAGCACTGGTAAAGGTAAAGACGCAAAGATGGATTCATGAGTACCGTACAATTATATTTATTTAAACACATACACATCTCAAAGATTTACAAATAAGGTAACTGACAAATAAACAAAAAGTCTCTTTATGACCTTCACCTCTTTATCAGGAGAAGTCTACACATCTATATTTATTTAGAAGCTGTGTGGAAACAGCATAATTTTGCCAGAACGACATGTACTAAAAAGGCAAGAAACAAGGTTTAAAACTAATAGAATTTCTGACTTAAGGTGAGGTGGCTCATTGCCACCAATCAACCTGGAAAATGTTATAGAACCATCAAAGCTCTTAAATTAAACTAAATAAGGCCATACACTACTGCATAGAGCCTTTTTTAATGATTATTTTTTCACTATTAAGCTGTATCGCCGCGCCTTCATGGTGGCAAAGCGGTCAATAACGTGGCTTTGACTCACTTTGCATAGTTGCTCCTTTTCAATGGACAAAAGAGAAAGTTGGTGAAGCCTTCCTTGCCCCATGGTTGACCTAAGCCAGGTGTGGAGCCTTCTCGACACACTGAAAGATCGCTCGCAACTACAACTGTTTACAGGAATTGTGAGTGCAATGATCTGAATTATCTGTGTCAGTGTTGGGAACATTGTTGGATCCATATATGTTAAAAACACCCTGTATATCCATAATTTCCTTTTTTGTGTTAAGGAAGTTTTTGTCCACTAAAACTTCCTCAAGTTTTGAAGACAGACAATTTTTCATTCATTATTCATTTTCCGCTTGTGTGCGTGCACGCATGGTGTGTGTGTGTGTGTGTGTGTGTGTGTGTGTGTGTGTGTGTGTGTGTGTGTGTGTGTGTGTGTGTGTGTGTGTGTGTGTGTGTGTGTGTGTGTGTGTGTGTGTGTGTGTGTGTGTGTGTGTGTGTGCTATAAAACTACAGGCTACAGACGCTCAGTATTGAAAAACTGGTGCTAATTATGTGGGCAACATTCTTTAACAGCAATCAAGTTGTCATTGTTTGTGTCAAACAAGTTGTGAATTTGTTGTAACGTTAAAAAAGGAGATGACTTACTCTGGGCTGTTTCCAGCTCCCGTGGTTTCCAACGAAACATGATCAACAAAAAAACAAGGAATTGAAAGCTACTTACAATATGCCTAGGTTACATTAATTTCCCCTGATGGCAGCAATGTTCCACTTTCAGCTGGAATTCACGGTAGGCCTACATCAAAACCACGTGTCTTCTTTAGATTTCAGTTCCCTTTATTTATTCACACAGTTCAGCAGCGGCATTTATTCAGAATCAGAGCCCAAATTAAAGCTGCATTACCCAGCAGAAAAATAGATGCACTATAAATGGTTTTGTAGGCCTATAGCAGTCACGAACATGAGCATAGTTGTGGAAATGCTGGTGTTAGAAAACAAAGTTGACGAGAATTAAAGTGCTGCAAATCTAGCATTAAAGGTTAATTTAAGAAGCTTCTCACCAGTCATTTGTCGCCTGGTCGCAGTGTCGAGTTTTTTTTAAAGTAGTTCACTAGTCGTAGCGTGCAAATAAATTGCAGTGTCAGAATTCTGAGAATTTTGTCAGCATTCAGATTTCTCAGAATTCTCTTACACTGCAAATTAAAGCGCTACTACTAGCAAACTAGTTTCAGCGTGACTGGAGAGAACTTCCTTAAATTAACCTTTAATGCTAGATTTGCATCAACGCTATTGTGTGAATTAGTATGGTTCTCTTTCATGGAAGCCGGAAGTGGGAGATTCCTTATTTTTTTTACCATTATTGTTTTATTAACAAAGTTCTCCTACAGGGGATTGATAAAGTTCTATCTAGACTATTGAACAGAAAGAAACACTTGGTCATACTTTACACACTTTACCACTGAAACATTCAGAAGAGTCACGTGGACGAATCCGTAAATAACTGATTTTTTTCATTGGTTGTTGCGTTAAATCTTACCCAGATACAATAGGGCTATTTTCTGATTGGCTTTTATGTAGCCCCTTTCGTTTTTTGATTGGCTGGTAAGAGGCAGGCTCGACTGAAGACTCCCGAGGCAGCAGGAGATGTACTTGATGAATCCTGTCGATTCCATAGCGAGTGCGGCGCTTCTGCAGATTAATTTAATAATGATCAATGGAATTTTACTGGGGCACTGGAGACTTTTACTGGGGCACGTGCCCCAGTAAAAAGGGGCTGACGACGCCTCTGGTTCAGGCACTGACTGATATGACCTTATTAACCGTTGTGCTGACTACTTGAACACAAGGAACTATGTGATTTTACTGTGTAGATTTTGAGAAAATTCCATTTGAAAAACGTACACATGCATATTCTCGCCTTTGCAAATTGCATTATGTCAGCACTTTGAAGTGGGCTATAGACCGAATTTCACATAATTTCAGGCACTGACTGATATGACCATACTAACTGTTGTACCGACTACTTGTACACAAGGAACCATTGGATTTTACTGTATAGATTCAGAGAAAATGTCATTTGAAAAACTTACACATGCATATTCTCGCCTTTGCAAAATTGCATTATGTCAGCACTTTGAAGTGGGCTATAGACCGAATTTCACATAAGTTCAGGCACTGGTTGATATGACCATATTAACCGGTGTGCTAGCTACTTGTACACAAGGAACCATGTGATTTTACTGTGTAGATTTTGAGAAAATTTAATTTGAAAACGTACACATGCATGTTCTCGCCTTTGCAAATTGCATTATGTCAGCACTTTGAAGTGGGCTATAGACCGAATTTCACATAAGTTCAGGCACTGACTGATATGACCATATTAACCGGTGTGCTGACTACTTGAACACAAGGAACTATGTGATGTTACTGTATAGATTTTGAGAAATTTTCATTTGAAAACGTACACATGCATGTTCTCGCCTTTGCAAATTGCATTATGTCAGCACTTTGAAGTGGGCTATAGACCGAATTTCACATAAGTTCAGGCACTGACTGATATGACCATACTAAGTGTTGTACCGACTACTTGTACACAAGGAACCATTTGATTTTACTGTATAGATTTAGAGAAAATGTCATTTGAAAAACGTACACATGCATATTCTCGCCTTTGCAAAATTGCATTATGTCAGCACTTTGAAGTAAGCTATAGACCGAATTTCACATAAGTTCAGGCACTGACTGATATGACCTTATTAACCGTTGTGCTGACTACTTGAACACAAGGAACTATGTGATTTTACTGTGTAGATTTTGAGAAAATTCCATTTGAAAAACGTACACATGCATATTCTCGCCTTTGCAAATTGCATTATGTCAGCAATTTGAAGTGGGCTATAGACCGAATTTCACATAATTTCAGGCACTGACTGATATGACCATACTAACTGTTGTACCGACTACTTGTACACAAGGAACCATTGGATTTTACTGTATAGATTCAGAGAAAATGTCATTTGAAAAACGTACACATGCATATTCTCGCCTTTGCAAAATTGCATTATGTCAGCACTTTGAAGTGGGCTATAGACCGAATTTCACATAAGTTCAGGCACTGGTTGATATGACCATATTAACCGGTGTGCTATCTACTTGTACACAAGGAACCATGTGATTTTACTGTGTAGATTTTGAGAAAATTTAATTTGAAAACGTACACATGCATGTTCTCGCCTTTGCAAATTGCATTATGTCAGCACTTTGAAGTGAGCTATAGACCGAATTTCACATAAGTTCAGGCACTGACTGATATGACCATATTAACCGGTGTGCTGACTACTTGAACATAAGGAACTCTGTGATTTTACTGTATAGATTTTGAGAAATTTTCATTTGAAAACGTACACATGCATATTCTCGCCTTTGCAAATTGCATTATGTCAGCACTTTGAAGTGGGCTATAGACCGAATTTCACATAAGTTCAGGCACTGACTGATATGACCATACTAACTGTTGTACCGAATACTTGTACACAAGGAACCATTGGATTTTACTGTATAGATTCAGAGAAAATGTCATTTGAAAAACGTACACATGCATATTCTCGCCTTTGCAAAATTGCATTATGTCAGCATTTTGAAGTGGGCTATAGACCAAATTTCACATAAGTTCAGGCACTGACTGATATGAACATATTAACCGGTGTGCTAGCTACTTGTACACAAGGAACCATGTGATTTTACTGTGTAGATTTTGAGAAAATTCCATTTGAAAAACGTACACATGCATATTCTCGCCTTTGCAAAATTGCATTATGTCAGCACTTTGAAGTGAGCTATAGACCGAATTACACATAAGTTCAGGCACTGACTGATATGACCATATTAACCGGTGTGCTGACTACTTGAACACAAGGAACTATGTGATTTTACTGTATAGATTTTGAGAAATCTTCATTTGAAAACGTACACATGCATGTTCTCGCCTTTGCAAATTGCATTATGTCAGCACTTTGAAGTGGGCTATAGACCGAATTTCACATAAGTTCAGGCACTGACTGATATGACCATACTAAGTGTTGTACCGACTACTTGTACACAATGAACCATTTGATTTTACTGTATAGATTTAGAGAAAATGTCATTTGAAAAACGTACACATGCATATTCTTGCCTTTGCAAAATTGCATTATGTCAGCACTTTGAAGTAAGCTATAGACCGAATTTCACATAAGTCCAGGCACTGACTGATATGACCTTATTAACCGGTGTGCTGACTACTTGTACACAAGGAACCATGTGATTTTACTGTATAGATTTAGAGAAAATGTAATTTGAAAAACGTACACATGCATATTCTAGCCTTTGCAAAATTGCATTATGTCAGCACTTTGAAGTGAGCTATAGACCGAATTTCACATAAGTTCAGGCACTGACTGATATGAACATATTAACCGGTGTGCTGACTACTTGAACATAAGGAACTCTGTGATTTTACTGTATAGATTTTGAGAAATTTTCATTTGAAAACGTACACATGCATATTCTCGCCTTTGCAAATTGCATTATGTTAGCACTTTGAAGTGGGCTATAGACCGAATTTCACATAAGTTCAGGCACTGACTGATATGACCATACTAAGTGTTGTACCGACTACTTGTACACAAGGAACCATTGGATTTTACTGTATAGATTTAGAGAAAATGTCATTTGAAAAACGTACATATGCATATTCTCTTCTTTGCAAAATTGCATTATGTCAGCACTTTGAAGTGAGCTATAGACCGAATTTCACATAAGTTCAGGCACTGACTGATATGACCATATTAACCGGTGTGCTGACTACTTGAACATAAGGAACTCTGTGATTTTACTGTATAGATTTTGAGAAATTTTCATTTGAAAACGTACACATGCATATTCTCGCCTTTGCAAATTGCATTATGTCAGCACTTTGAAGTGGGCTATAGACCGAATTTCACATAAGTTCAGGCACTGACTGATATGACCATACTAACTGTTGTACCGAATACTTGTACACAAGGAACCATTGGATTTTACTGTATAGATTCAGAGAAAATGTCATTTGAAAAACGTACACATGCATATTCTCGCCTTTGCAAAATTGCATTATGTCAGCACTTTGAAGTGGGCTATAGACCAAATTTCACATAAGTTCAGGCACTGACTGATATGAACATATTAACCGGTGTGCTAGCTACTTGTACACAAGGAACCATGTGATTTTACTGTGTAGATTTTGAGAAAATTCCATTTGAAAAACGTACACATGCATATTCTCGCCTTTGCAAAATTGCATTATGTCAGCACTTTGAAGTGAGCTATAGACCGAATTTCACATAAGTTCAGGCACTGACTGATATGACCATATTAACCGGTGTGCTGACTACTTGAACACAAGGAACTATGTGATTTTACTGTATAGATTTTGAGAAATCTTCATTTGAAAACGTACACATGCATGTTCTCGCCTTTGCAAATTGCATTATGTCAGCACTTTGAAGTGGGCTATAGACCGAATTTCACATAAGTTCAGGCACTGACTGATATGACCATACTAAGTGTTGTACCGACTACTTGTACACAATGAACCATTTGATTTTACTGTATAGATTTAGAGAAAATGTCATTTGAAAAACGTACACATGCATATTCTCGCCTTTGCAAAATTGCATTATGTCAGCACTTTGAAGTAAGCTATAGACCGAATTTCACATAAGTCCAGGCACTGACTGATATGACCTTATTAACCGGTGTGCTGACTACTTGTACACAAGGAACCATGTGATTTTACTGTATAGATTTAGAGGAAAATGTCATTTGAAAAACGTACACATGCATATTCTCGCCTTTGCAAAATTGCATTATGTCAGCACTTTGAAGTGAGCTATAGACCGAATTTCACATAAGTTCAGGCACTGACTGATATGAACATATTAACCGGTGTGCTGACTACTTGAACATAAGGAATTCTGTGATTTTACTGTATAGATTTTGAGAAATTTTCATTTGAAAACGTACACATGCATATTCTCGCCTTTGCAAATTGCATTATGTTAGCACTTTGAAGTGGGCTATAGACCGAATTTCACATAAGTTCAGGCACTGACTGATATGACCATACTAACTGTTGTACCGACTACTTGTACACAAGGAACCATTGGATTTTACTGTATAGATTCAGAGAAAATGTCATTTGAAAAACGTACACATGCATATTCTCGCCTTTGCAAAATTGCATTATGTCAGCACTTTGAAGTGGGCTATAGACCGAATTTCACATAAGTTCAGGCACTGGTTGATATGACCATATTAACCGGTGTGCTAGCTACTTGTACACAAGGAACCATGTGATTTTACTGTGTAGATTTTGAGAAAATTCCATTTGAAAAACGTACACATGCATATTCTCGCCTTTGCAAAATTGCATTATGTCAGCACTTTGAAGTGAGCTATAGACCGAATTTCACATAAGTTCAGGCACTGACTGATATGACCATACTAACTGTTGTACCGACTACTTGTACACAAGGAACCATTTGATTTTACTGTATAGATTTAGAGAAAATGTCATTTGAAAAACGTACACATGCATATTCTCGCCTTTGCAAAATTGCATTATGTCAGCACTTTGAAGTGAGCTGTAGACCGAATTTCACATAAGTTCAGGCACTGACTGATATGACCATATTAACCGGTGTGCTGACTACTTGAACACAAGGAACTATGTGATTTTACTGTATAGATTTTGAGAAATTTTCATTTGAAAACGTACACATGCATATTCTGCTGGCCAATGGAGTCGAAGGTCCGCACTGGCGACCAACTTGCCACAGTCAGCTGCTCACCCATAACACCGTGTTGACTTGGTAGTGGTACATGTACTTTTTAAATAACCATAACCACCTTTCTACATTTTCAAACGGTTTGTTTTGTTATAAACGTCAGAGATGTGGTTACGGCACTGTATACTTGATACTGATGAATAATTATGTTAGATTCTTAGTTTAAATGTTCTAAAATAGGTACAATATTATAACCACGTTAATAAGGTTTGTAACCAAACCGTTGGTAAACCGGTTGAAAATGTAGCAAGTTATGGTTATTTAAAAAGTACATGTACCACTACCAACACAATGTTATGGGTGAGCAGCTGACTGGCAAGATGTCCGCAAGTGCGGACATTCTAGACGCCGCCGTAAGACAGCTAGTGTTCTATATATCTACACACGTAGGTGAAGGGTTTTATTTTGAAAACGTTGCGAGATACCACCCAAAGGATGTTTAGAGTAAAGGCGCACAAAGTTTTTGTGTGACGGCTGGCTTAACCGCGGATGAACGAATAGCGGCTCACTTGACCGCAGTACAGCGAGAGATTGAACAACCCGCAATTAGCCCTGCTTGATTCAAAGCGCATTCATTAAGCGTACATAGTGAACTTTATAGGGTTTATCTAAAGCTGCTTGTGTTTCCTATAAGGAGATCATTCCCTGCTTCTGGACTAATTGCACTTTAGATGTGTGGCTATTGTCAGCAAAAAATGCCTCATTGAGCAACACAGATGCTAGATGCTCTCACTGAGCTACATGGTCTGTTTGTAGATACAACAGACTCAACCTGCCCACGACAACAGCAGTGTTTGGGGTCTGGAACATGACCTTAGACACCATGACTATGTGTGTTTTCTGAAAGGCTCTCGTGTACAAACTTACTTTGGGTTTTACTTCCTAATTTGCAATGGGGTCACTTCCTGTGCAGCTGCCTGACTATCCATCACAGTGGCATGGTCCAACCCAGTCGCCAAGAAAAAACGTCAGTGGTGTACGTTTCCATGAACACTGGATACGCAGCATTTCAACGTAAAAAATAGCGTGTTATACCTACAGTATCCACGTGTGCCGCTGTGGAGGCGGGTTTCGGGGTTTGGGTTTCACGGCTTTCGCGGCAAATTGTGGACACGATTGTTTAGAGGGGGGGGGGGGGGGAGACTGTTGTTGACCGGGGAGGGGGGGGGGGGGGGGAGACACGTTTGTTGAGGGGGGGGGACGACACACGATTGTGGGGGGACGACGACGACGACGACGACGACGACGACACGGTAGTTGAAGGGGGGGGGGGGGGGACACGTTTGTTGAGGGGGGGGGAGACACGTTTGTAGGGGGGGGGGCACGCTCGACAACGAGAGTTGGTTTTTATTTAACGCTCGACAACGAGAGTTGGTTTTTATTGAACGAGACTTCAACACGGAACAGCTGCGCGAAACGATGGTCACGTCACTCTCGGTGACGGTGTCGACAATAATGAACACACGGACAATGTTAATAGAACAACACACAACCACATAACATCCCGAACCCATTAACCCCACTTAATCCTAACAACAAAACAAGTTAACAAAAGCCCCATTTGTCAACTGAGAACCCCAATTCCCAGAATCCCCCGCGGCTCCGGAACACGGCGTAGCTTATATTAATCTTTATTATCTGAATGGGAAATGCAATATTTTAGGACAGATACACCATTAAACGCGTTTCTAATGACATTTCTAGCGAGAAATGTACATTTTCCTTACATAATCTTCAGTCAGTGAATGTGTATGATCTTTATTAATCTTTATTATCTGAATGGGAAATGCAATATTTTAGGACCGATTCACCGTTAAACGTGTTTCTAATAACATTTCTAGCGAGAAATATACTTTTTAATTGCATAATCTTCAGTCAGTGATTGTGTCTGATCTTTAGTTTTATAGTTATTAGGAGTTGATCGGCTCGCTCGCATGTTTCAACGACGTCAGGTTGCTTTCGCTAAACTAGCAGCTCACGTGCTTCCTGCGTTTGTGTTATTAAACTGTTACTTTATGTAACTTTTAATGATATCATCTTGTTAGAAACACGTATATCTGAGAGCCAACCCAGTCGCCAAAAACATACCTACGTTGACAGTGTACGTTTCGTGAACACTGGATTACGTCACATTTCAACATAAAATAGCGTGTTATACACACACACACACGCACGCACATGCACAGACACACACACACAAGCACACACAAGCACACACACGCACGCACAGGCACACAGACACAGACACAGACACACACACACACACACACACACACACACACACGCACACACGCACACGGTGCATTTCGCTGCTAAAACAACAACAAAAAAATATTCCCTCAAATATTATTACTTTCAAAACGTTGGCCAAAATGGCCAATAATATCTTTTTTTTTGGGATGCTTCTAGGACATTTTGGGTGGATTTTGAACGGTATGTGGGGGGCACGTTTTTTGCAGGACCTGGCAACCCTGCGCTGTTGCCCGAGATCTGGCTCCACCCCGGCGTGGTGCTGTCTCCTGTTGACCTTTTGACCCCAGACTTCTGGGGGAATAGCTGAATCAATTCATTAGTCAATCAGAAGCATGTAAATATCTTTCCGGTGGGGTAAGAGGACGAACAAGGTGTCCTTCAACATCTACGCTTCCAGGCGATTGCAACGGTGCCACACATGAGCATATTCGAACATGTTTAATGGTAGTAATTAGCTGTCGAAATTGGAGGCCTTAATCAATACTGAGCAGCTATTGATTTGCTTCCCGATAAAGATTTGTCACAAATGACATGTTATTTAGCATCTACACGTTGAGCTGAGTCCAATGACACCAAGAACGACACTCTAGCTAATGGTAACATGTATTTTACATGGTACACCTAGGTCTAGGACATGATCTCGGTGTAGCAAGAGGCCGAGCTTGATCTCATTGGACTCAGCTTAACGTGTAGATGCTAATTAACATGTAATTTGTCAAAAATCTCCATCGGGAAGCAAATCTATAGCTGGTCATTATTGATAAAGGCCTCCAAAATCGACAGCTAATTACTACCCCGAAACATATTCAAATATGATCATGTGTGGCACTGTTGCAATCGTCTCGAAACGTAGATGTCAAAGGACACCTTGTTTGCTCTGTTGCACCACCGGGAACATATTTTCATACTTCTAATGGATTGATTCATATTTTAAGGTTCTCGGAGTGAGACTGTAAGTGGCTGCAGCAGAAGTGTTGAGACGAAAGATGATATCAAGAGATTTATAGAATATTCCCATTCACATTATGATTCTTCGTCGTAACATCCGACCAAACATCCTTCACATTCACAGAGCGAAGATTATGAAAGTCCAGGCTCAGCAAGTGCTCCATCTCGTTGCACCTGCACCCAGCGGCTCGCTTGCAAGATTTTGGCCTGAAGTTCTTCCCAGACCAACACCCTAGCCATCCAACATGCATATCTGAGAATCAGGCCTCTCTTTAATAATGACATAAAGTTATGAGAGAAACACACATTAACTTTTTGTTATCTCATAAGCGGCGTGGTGCCGGCTCCTTTTGACCTTTTGACCCCCGACTTCAAAAACGTGGCCACAGGCCAGCTGTGTCTACACACCTTTAGCCACAAATGTACACCTCCATCCCACAAAAAATGGGGACTAGAAACTAACCTCTGTCTTATGTACATTTACTGTACTGTTGGAGGTCACGCCCCTTTGCCGACCTTTTCGAGATAGCTAGGGATGCTAAAATGTTTACACACATTTCCCGGGGCCCTGTGTACGACATATCCGAGATTTGGAGTTCTAGCCCTTAGAGAAAAAAAGTTTTCCCAAATGGAGTGTCATTTGGACAAAGCCCCTCAGAAGTGTAGCCTGCAAGACCTAATGGTTCAGAATGTGGAATTGGACCTGAAATTTTAATACCTTATTCTAGGGCCTAACTGGGACCTCCGCACCGAAACTTGGCCCGGTCGGACCCCGAGGGCAGGCCCCCCCTTCCTGCCCTCGGGGTCCGACCGGGCCAAGTTTCGGTGCGGGGGTCCCAGTTAGGCCCTAGAATATGGTATTCAAATTTCAGGGCGGTAGGACCTTCCTATCTCAAAAACTTTTTTTCCACCACATTCTGAACCATTAGGTCTCGCAGTCAACACTTCTGAAGGGGCTTTGTCCAAATGACAGTCCATTTGGGAAAACTTTTTTTCTCTATGGGCTAGAACTACAAATCTTGCATATGTCGTTCTCGGGGCCCCGGGAAATGTGTGTCAACATTTTAGCATCCCTAGCTATCTCGAAAAGGCTGGAAAAGGGGCGTGACCTCCAACAGTACAGTCAATGTATATAAGACAGAGGTTAGTTTCTAGGCCCCATTTTTTGCGGGATGGAGGTGTACATTTGTGGCTTAATGTGTGTAGACACCGCTGGCCTGTGGCCACGTCATTGAAGTCTGGGGTCAAAAGGTCAAAAGGAGCCGGCACCACGCCGCTTATGAGATAACAAAAAGTTAATGTGTGTTTCTCTCATAACTTTATGTCATTATTAAAGAGAGGCCTGATTCTCAGATATGCATGTTGGATGGCTAGGGTGTTGGTCTGGGAAGAACTTCAGGCCAAAATCTTGCAAGCGAGCCGCTGGGTGCAGGTGCAACGAGATGGAGCACTTGCTGAGCCTGGACTTTCATAATCTTCGCTCTGTGAATGTAAAGGATGTTTGGTCGGATGTTACGACGAAGAATCATAATGTGAATGGGAATATTCTATAAATCTCTTGATATCATCTTTCGTCTCAACACTTCTGCTGCAGCCACTTAAAGTCTCACTCCGAAAACCTTAAAATATGAATCAATCCATTAGAAGTATGAAAATATGTTCCCGGTGGTGCAACAGAGCAAACAAGGTGTCCTTTGACATCTACGTTTCGAGACGATTGCAACAGTGCCACACATGATCATATTTGAATATGTTTCGGGGTAGTAATTAGCTGTCGATTTTGGAGGCCTTTATCAATAATGACCAGCTATAGATTTGCTTCCCGATGGAGATTTTTGACAAATTACATGTTAATTAGCATCTACACGTTAAGCTGAGTCCAATGAGATCAAGCTCGGCCTCTTGCTACACCGAGATCATGTCCTAGACCTAGGTGTACCATGTAAAATACATGTTACCATTAGCTAGAGTGTCGTTCTTGGTGTCATTGGACTCAGCTCAACGTGTAGATGCTAAATAACATGTAATTTGTGACAAATCTTTATCGGGAAGCAAATCAATAGCTGCTCAGTATTGATTAAGGCCTCCAATTTCGACAGCTAATTACTACCATTAAACATGTTCGAATATGCTCATGTGTGGCACCGTTGCAATCGCCTGGAAGCGTAGATGTTGAAGGACACCTTGTTCGTCCTCTTACCCCACCGGAAAGATATTTACATGCTTCTGATTGACTAATGAATTGATTCAGCTATTCCCCCAGAAGTCTGGGGTCAAAAGGTCAACAGGAGACAGCACCACGCCGGGGTGGAGCCAGATCTCGGGCAACAGCGCAGGGTTGCCAGGTCCTGCAAAAAACGTGCCCCCCACATACCGTTCAAAATCCACCCAAAATGTCCTAGAAGCATCCCAAAAAAAAAGATATTATTGGCCATTTTGGCCAACGTTTTGAAAGTAATAATATTTGAGGGAATATTTTTTGTTGTTGTTTTAGCAGCGAAATGCACCGTGTGCGTGTGTGCGTGTGTGTGTGTGTGTGTGTGTGTGTGTGTGTGTGTGTGTGTGTGTGTGTGTGTGTGTGTGTGTGTGTGTGTGTCTGTGTCTGTGTCTGTGTGCCTGTGCGTGCGTGTGTGTGCTTGTGTGTGCTTGTGTGTGTGTGTCTGTGCATGTGCGTGCGTGTGTGTGTGTGTATAACACGCTATTTTATGTTGAAATGCGACGTAATCCAGTGTTCACGAAACGTACACTGTCAACGTAGGTATGTTTTTGGCGACTGGGTTGGCTCTCAGATATACGTGTTTCTAACAAGATGATATCATTAAAAGTTACATAAAGTAACAGTTTAATAACACAAACGCAGGAAGCACGTGAGCTGCTAGTTTAGCGAAAGCAACCTGACGTCGTTGAAACATGCGAGCGAGCCGATCAACTCCTAATAACTATAAAACTAAAGATCAGACACAATCACTGACTGAAGATTATGCAATTAAAAAGTATATTTCTCGCTAGAAATGTTATTAGAAACACGTTTAACGGTGAATCGGTCCTAAAATATTGCATTTCCCATTCAGATAATAAAGATTAATAAAGATCATACACATTCACTGACTGAAGATTATGTAAGGAAAATGTACATTTCTCGCTAGAAATGTCATTAGAAACGCGTTTAATGGTGTATCTGTCCTAAAATATTGCATTTCCCATTCAGATAATAAAGATTAATATAAGCTACGCCGTGTTCCGGAGCCGCGGGGGATTCTGGGAATTGGGGTTCTCAGTTGACAAATGGGGCTTTTGTTAACTTGTTTTGTTGTTAGGATTAAGTGGGGTTAATGGGTTCGGGATGTTATGTGGTTGTGTGTTGTTCTATTAACATTGTCCGTGTGTTCATTATTGTCGACACCGTCACCGAGAGTGACGTGACCATCGTTTCGCGCAGCTGTTCCGTGTTGAAGTCTCGTTCAATAAAAACCAACTCTCGTTGTCGAGCGTTA
Source organism: Gadus chalcogrammus (assembly GCF_026213295.1). Lineage (NCBI taxonomy): Eukaryota > Metazoa > Chordata > Actinopteri > Gadiformes > Gadidae > Gadus > Gadus chalcogrammus. The sequence goes on from NC_079420.1 coordinate 26,143,692, forward strand.
AATAAAAACCAACTCTCGTTGTCGAGCGTGCCCCCCCCCTACAAACGTGTCTCCCCCCCCCTCAACAAACGTGTCCCCCCCCCCCCCCTTCAACTACCGTGTCGTCGTCGTCGTCGTCGTCGTCGTCGTCCCCCCCACAATCGTGTGTCGTCCCCCCCCCTCAACAAACGTGTCTCCCCCCCCCCCCCTCCCCGGTCAACAACAGTCTCCCCCCCCCCCCCCCCCCTAAACAATCGTGTCCACAATTTGCCGCGAAAGCCGTGAAACCCAAACCCCGAAACCCGCCTCCACAGCGGCACACGTGGATACTGTAGGTATAACACGCTATTTTTTACGTTGAAATGCTGCGTATCCAGTGTTCATGGAAACGTACACCACTGACGTTTTTTCTTGGCGACTGGGTTGCATGGTCAGTAAGTAGCGAGGGTCTCATTGCAGGCTAGTGGAGGTTCGTCCAGGCTAACAACCTCATGACTAACTAGAACATAACCTTTTACAATTCATTCTGCCGAGCAAACAATAAACATTTCATCAGATATGAGCACAAACCCTTTGCCTAAAGCAAAGTATGATAATGCATTGATAGTGATTTGAAACTGCCCTCAACAACCTTCCACGCTGATGTTTAATTGCCTGTGGCTTCCCCTGCAGTCTGTTTGGGGTGCCAGGGAACTGTGCAGCCTGCAGTAAACTGATCCCTGCGTTCGAGATGGTGATGAGAGCTCGTGACAATTTCTACCATCTTGACCGCCAGAGGTAAGATTAGGGCCGGTCATTAGCCCCCCAGATCAGGTTCTCCTGGTGTGTGTGTTAGTGTGTGTGTGTGTGTGTGTGTGTGTGTGTGTGTGTGTGTGTGTGTGTGTGTGTGTGTGTGTGTGTGTGTGTGTGTGTGTGTGTGTGTGTGTGTGTACAAGGGGTGTACAAGAGAGCTGTGGAAGGCATAAGAGTAAGCGCCAACCTAATTGTAAGCCTATTCTAATCAGGCTGTGATGATGAGGCACTGTAAGTCAGAACAAGAACTTTTTTTTTTTTTTGTCAATAGTTTATCTCCGCTGGATGTTCTTCTGAGGCCACAGCGTTTTAGAATGTGTTCTGTTGAAACCTTTCTCTCCACAGACTCTGTGTGGGAGATACCTTCTTCCTCAAGAACATGATCCTGTGCCAGGTTGACTATGATGGCGGCCGTCTTAATGACAGCACTGACAGGCAGTCACAATAAGAGGTACAGTTGTATACCTACAAGAGGGATAACAGGGATGACTTTTCTCTCTCTTACGAGTCTAAGTCCTTCTCTAAAGACAAACTCCCAGGTTTGGCTGCTGAAACTGGGTGGAAACAATTTGATTTTAAAAAAGTAGATCCAATTCAAGTCTTTAAGGTGTTATTCACCACACCTCTTCAACTGGTTCCACTCTTACCTCTCCTACCTAAAGTCCTTCACTTCCCAACCCTCCTTCGTCACCAGAGGTGTTTCCCAGGGCTCGGTCTACCTCCTCCCTATCGGCAATATCTTCCGTCACTATAACATTCACATTCACCTGTACGTGGATGACAACCAGCTCTACCTCTCCACCAAACCTGACTTCCTCCATCCCTTCCTCAATCACACCTTTCTAAATGTCTTTCCGATTTAAAAACCTAGCTTCGGTGGGGGGGGGGGATGGGGTTCTGTGTTGCGCCCATGGTGGCTCACGTTAGACACTAACAAGGACCTTGTAAACCAGGGAAGTTCCAACTCTGCTTGAAATGTTTTAGTTTTTGGGTGGTCACGTGGGTGCAGACACACTGCTCAACAAAGCCATTCAGCTGAGTCATTGCTATTCAGCCTCTTGCACATTTGTTCTCAAAGTGCAGCCCGCGGGCCAATGGCGGCCCGCAGAAACTTTCCTGGCGGCCCGCAATGACATACAGATGTAAGTAAAAAAAATAAAAAGATTTTAATTGTCTTTTTTTAAAAGATTATATCAATATTAATTGAAACAAAAATAAATGAATCTAAAGATAAAAGTCGACTTTCTAGCTTTCAATTAAATCCTGTTGCATTTGTTAGTTTTAATCCGACTCTACATTACTTTGAAAGGATGTACCTCAGTTTCGTGATTTAGACCTCACTTGACCTCACTCCCAGAAGTCCACGGTGCAATGCTTTTTTTCCCCACTGGGACGCTGACGGCGTCTCCCGCCGAATCTTTTTTCATTTGGCGGCCCTCAGTCAAATTTTGGGTTCCTAAATTGGCCCTCAGCTGTCAAAACTTTGAGGACCCCTGCGTGACAAGTTGGCGGGATGTTGATTAAATCATCCGAGTCGCCCGTTAACACAAGCATGTTGGTACAGAGAGGTTGCATCCTCAGGGAGATTCTCCACTGGTTCCGACCGCTCACACTCCCTGCAGCAGGGGAAACGTTCCCCAGGAGCAGAGAAGCTGAGACATATGGTACTCAGAGTCGAGAACTGAAGACTTCTTGAAACCAGGCAAACAGTACAAAGGAGATGGTCTGAGCAGCTCTTTGGTTCAACCCACCACCACCACCTGATAACCATGGAGGCAGTATGCCTTCGAGACCCCGATACAATCCCTTTCCCGGTCTCTCTCTCTCTCTCTCTCTCTCTCTCTCTCTCTCTCTCTAAAAGAAGAGCTTAGTGATGGATCCAGATTCTCGATACCTTCATCCAGTCTATAACACTCTCAAACAAAACAGCCAACAAGTTCTGATGCAATCATTCTACACAGCATTTGATTGTTGCTGATGATGAGATCCATTATCCATGAGCGTCTAGTGTGAGGGTGTTTGACCTCCAGCCCAAAGGTTCTGGGTAAATACCCAATGTCTGCATCCTGGACTAAGGCCTAACCCCGACCTGCTACCTGAATCTACTGTTTATGGGCCTTGTATATCAAGGTTGTAGGTACATACAGTTGACATAGTACAGGTCTTTAAACAACAGTAAAGGGAATATTCTGGTGGTCAACAAATCAACTATTTCGGCATGTTGCGACATTACAAACAATGCGGATACAAGACCCACAACCTAGCCAGGTTCAAGGTAGGCGGTTCAAGGCAGGAGGTCAAAGGTAGGAGGTACGAGGTTCAACGTATGTGGTTCAAGGTACGAGGTTCAAGGTACAAAGTTCAAGCAGCGCTGCAGAAAGGGAACACCTAAAACCCAATATGGTCGCTGGTGTGTCTCTAAGGATGAATAGATATGGGGGGGGGGTCTTTTTCAGTTTATGTCAACAAGAACGAACAGCATACAGGGTTTCATTAGCTGGAGAGCCTCAAACACACACGCACACACACACCCACGGTGGTGTCTTTTGTAGATGGTGGATCATTGTGCTTGTGTTTTCAATATCATGTACCGTACTACATTATCACTGTTGGTTCTACTGGTCTACTGTTGGTTCTACTGGTCTACTGCTGGTTCTACTGGTCTACTGCTGGTTATGGTTTGGTTCTGTACACGTTGGACTACAGGCGTTCTAATGTAATCCTGAGAAACCCTTTGTGTTTCTCCGATGGATGTGATACTGGTGATGTCATAGCAGGGGGCTCTTCACTGGACACTTGGACCTTGAAGGATCAGTTCATTGATTGACTGAAAGAGTAGCACTGAAGAGCCGTTTCTCTTCGTAGTGGCCCCCCTTTGTAACAGATTTAACAAGTTCAATGTCAACCACATTTGAAATGCAAACTATATATTCATTATTTTAATGATCTTGTCATTTGGTTGATGCTATAAATAAGTTTAATGTTATTATCAATTGCAGTCTGCAATTCAATTTGGTCAAGTCAATTTGGTCTCATCGATTAACATATTTAATTGGAAAGTGTACTGAACACTTGAACCTATTTCATGGTGGCACTCCTTTCTGTTACACAATTGAATGGACTAGAAATCTACATTTAAAGTAACGTGCCCCAGCAAACATCAACATAGACTCTGTCCTAACTAACACCAACACATACTAACACCAACACCAAACTAACACTAACAGGGGAGGGTTTATTGCCCTATATATACATATACAATAAAAATATACACACATATAAATACTCGAACGACACTGTAGCGTCCTCCAGTGGCAGAGTGTATGTACTCCAGCGGTGTCCATGTCAGCCCCGTCAGCGGACTACGGAAGTACACTGAAGACGGAGACACAACACCGGAGAAGGCTATCTCTGACGGTTCATGATCACGGTCCTTTGTTGTTGAAGTGCACGGAGTTGAACGTCAAGATGTCGATGTCGACATTTCAGAAAGTGACCCTTGCATCATGTGTTGTGCTTTGCGTCGCTTTGCTGCTCCCTAAAATGCTTTTGTCAAGGGGGAAGAAGGATGCTGAGCGACCCGAAGGTTGGTTTCCTCTCATCCTACCTTTATTGAAACAGGGACATAAAAACCTATTAGTGAGCGGAGAAATGTATCTGCACATGTTGGGGATTTTTAAAACCCTTGATGAATGCGATGGTACAAGCTGTGACAACACGGTGTCACCTGCCTCCTGTTGTTACACTTTCCTCCCTCCAGGGGGAGCACTACTCATCTACTAAGATAGGACTATTTTATTCACTCCGCTTCCTTTTAAAGAAGAACATTTTCAACAAATGACGCATCCTTCGGCCTTTTTATTGGGTCATTATCAGTAGCAAGCTTCCTTTTCCGTGAACTTTTTAAAAATATGTATTTTTTATTCTGTTGGTGTAATTTTAAGATAACCCCACCCTATAACCGAACCCTCCTCGAACCATTCCCACCCAGGCCATTTCCCCCCAATGACGCCCCGCAAAGGGTCTGCTGACGGGAAGACCCAGAGACCCACCGGGGCGGCTCAGTTCTCCAGGGCCCACAACACAGAGGCCATCGCCAGGGCAAAGGGGGCGAGCACCGGGCCCGGGACAGGGGGCAAGTCCAACCTAGCGGGCCAGATCATACCCATCTATGGCTTCGGGATCCTGCTCTACATCCTCTACATCCTCTTCAAGGTGAACACCAGAGAGCACACTCCCATCGAGCCACCAGGGTGGTCATCCTCCAGTATAGAGTTACCCTAGAATGGACAAGGCAAGAGGAGCTTCCAGCAGAGCTCTGGACGATAGCTGTCCGCTACGCCCGGCTAGCAGCTAGATTGGGCTTCTACGCTAAACTAATTTGCTTTGTATTACAGTGACTTCTTAATGCCTTCATGGATCACATGGTCCGGTTATTTTGACCTACAGACTTTCTAACAGTAATCTAGTAGGAAATGCCGTTGGGGTGGGGGAGCCCAGTGGGACTGGGACTGGGACTCTGTGGTAGGGCTCTACCAGCGGAGCGGAACAGCTCCACTGGAGGAGCTCGCCACTGACGCACCATCGATGTCTGAAATGACTTGCCTTACAAAAAAAAATATTATATAATGGAACATGGAGACAGAACTGCAGCGGTTTCCTGAATTGGGTTCATTTTAATAACTTCTAAGAACTTTTTGTGTGTCTCAGATCACATCAAAGGGAAGCAGCACCCCCACAGAGAGCCGATTCCCTCCAATCAAATCTGAGAACACCAAGAGGAAGATCAGTGAGTATCCCGCCCCTCGGAAGATGCCGGATTGAAGCAGAAAGTCACTTAATGGTTACTTGAAAGCTGGTGTAGGACAGATAGGACAGAATTTTTAAGAGAGAGAGGGCAAGCTTTTGAAACAAAACAACCCAAACACCGTCCCACACCTCTCTGCTCCCGCCCCCTTGATTTCTCTGCTATTGAGAAGTGTTTGTGCAATCACCCAACTTTGATTGACAGGCAAAATGGATTCCCCCAACCACTGACGGGAGAGCAGCCTTGATTGGTCAGATATTAGCCCTGGGATTGTGATTTGAAGTGTCTCATACGGAGGCAGGTTAGATTCAGAAACAGATATAACACAGCACATTTCCCTCACTGAAAGCTCACGGATGGTTTAGTCAATTCTAACAAATTACATTCAAATAATACATCTTATCTTTATTGAAACGGTAGAAAACATCTTAAATTACTAGTTGGTGTAATTCTTAAATTAAACGTGCGTCAGCTTTGACTGAATAGCTATTCACTTTAAAATGAATCTCTGGAGGTCTTGAGATCCACTGAATATATCCTCCTCATTTATCTGCTTGTGTGTGTGTGTGTGTGTGTGTGTGTGTGTGTGTGTGTGTGTGTGTGTGTGTGTGTGTGTGTGTGTGTGTGTGTGTGTGTGTGTGTGTGTGTGTGTGTTTGTGTGTGTGTGTGACTCCAGCTGACTTTGAGCTGGCCCAGCTGCAGGAGCGGCTGAGAGAGACGGAGCAGGTGATGGAGAACATCGTGTCGGAGGTCAACCTTGGTCCACACAGGTGACCCTCCCTGACCCCTCTGACCTCACACCTCAGCTCTGAAGCTTTGCTCTGAAGCGTTAAAGCTTAAATATTAGTGCTGTCAGTTTAACGCGTTATTAACGACGTTAACGCAAACCAATATCAACGACGTTAATTTCTTTATTCGTGCGATTAACGCTCTTTTGGCTTGGCAAACATCGTAGTTTTTTCACTTGCTGTCTAGCAACAACTAGTCACGTTAGAAAAACGACAACATCATACCAGATCTAGATACACCGGAAACAAAACAACAAGCACGCCACACAAACTTGTTGGGGCAAGCAAGGATACGGAGCTGGTGAAAAACTTAAAAGTGTGTGTGTGTTTCTGTGTCACTCTGTTCGAGCCTGCACGAGAGTTCAATGTTGTCATTAGCTGTTACGTCTTTCTGACCAATCGCAGTTCAAGGCCCACCTGTGCTGTACCACTTCGGGAGGGGCTGCTCAGTTACTCCCCTCTAGACAAAATCGACTTGGTTGCGAAGTTGACAGTTAGTGAGTGTAGCGTCTGTTGAGTGAGTGAGAGGATGCGGGCGCACAGCTCAGGCTGCCGGACGGCGCTGCAAGGAACTTCTATAAACGCAATATTGTTATCCCGCAGTAATCAGCCCGGCAGCCCCGAAACGTTAACGGCCCACCGGGGAATTCTCCCGACTCTCCCGATTACCAATCCGCCACCGTGTGTGTGTGTGTGTGTGTGTGTGTGTGTGTGTGTGTGTGTGTGTGTGTGTGTGTGTGTGTGTGCGTGTGCGTGTGTGGGTGTTATTCGATAGCCTGGTAACGTGTATAGGCTTATGTACGGTAGGAATATTCATTCTGGTTTAAATAATAAATGTTATAGTATTTCCCATCTTTGCTGAGCAAGAGTTTTGTTTGAAAGTTCAGTGATTGAAACAAACAAAAGCCTGGGCTATTGAAGTTTTACGGTAGGCCTACCACTGTCATGCACCTACCGGATGTCAAGTGGACCGGGTTGAATTCACTGCGGGTCTCTCTTCTTATATCCATCTTACCAAATATATTTTATTACTGTCCTTCTCAACACTCTCTGATTTCACTAAAAGGCTAGCAGCACGAAATCAAGGGATATTTAGAATAGAAAAAAACTATGTTAACTATGACATTAATCATGCGATTAATCACGATTAAATATTTTAATCGCTTGACAGCACTATTAAATATATATATAATGTATTCAGTGTTTCCAACACATTGACGAGACTATGGCGCACCACCATAGTTTAATTTCGGGTTAGGGTTAGGCCATAGTTTCAATAAAAATGTAATAAAAAATTAAAGCTGCAAGCAGCGTTTTACGGGTGCCAAGCCTAAAGCAGACCAATAAGACCCTGTCAGACCATTAAGACCCTAACAGACCATTAAGACCCTGGCACAGACCAATAAGACCCTGTCAGACCATTAAGACTCTGATAGAGCATTAAGACCGTGACGCAGATAATTAAGACCGTTTTTGACTGGTTGACAACGCTGGAATAGCCTCAGCTTGGATCTTCATGAGTGTACGTCAAAATGGTGAGGAGTTATGATTCTTTAAAGCTTTCAATTGATCGCTTTGCTCCCCCTATAGTCCTATTTTGATGAACTTTATTCTGGTTAACCTTGACCTATGCTTCTTTAAATATACCAAGTTAACCCCGCCTTTAGTCATCTATCATTGATTGGGCTAATTTGGACGTCCAGCCACCATTTTGTTACAGGTTCTGGGTTTCCTAGGAACATTCGCTCAGCATGAGGAGATACAAATGTCTACAGGATTTCATGAATGTAGAAGAAAAAGGTCGGAAAATATGTCCGTCCAAAGTCTGCATTTTCAGTTAATTGATAAAGCTCCCCCTATCGCCCAATCTGGGTACAATTTGGAGAGGTTGCAACTTCAGTTAATTGTTTTCCCGCTCCCTATAGCCCGATATGCATCTTGTCTAATGTGTCTTTGACTACATCAAATTTGATGAGGATTGGTTTAAGTTTACCTTGCCTTTTGGCATTAAGTTAATTTTGGACGATTTTGAGCCTCTGGTGGCCATGTTGTTTTGTCAATCAACTTCAGTTGGAAATTTTGTCCCCAACAGCCACTAAGTAGGTCCCGCTCAAATCAAACATTGCTTCTATGAACTGTGGTGATTATAGTCACAGGCCACGCCCATTTCGATGTCATGCCCTAATTGGAAATTTATTTGAGGCTATTGTTCAGAATTTGATTCTGAACAACTTTTTTATTGGTTCATAGTTCAAGTTCATAGGAGTCCATTTTAATGTTGATGTAAGCATTTAAGTCTTTAAGCGTTTTAAACCACACCTTTTCTAGAAGTCAATGGCTCCTGGGTGCTCCTGGGAAAATACCTAGGATCCTTAGGGAATTGAGTATTTTTAACAAAGAAAATTGTAAGTCTATCCAAATAAAGTCATAGGTGCTGAGGCATATTTGTTCAACATGAGGATATGCATGTGTGAACAAAGTTTCATGACTCTACGTCAAAGCTGTTATGAGATTTGTTTGTTCAAAGTTTTCATTTTAGTGTGTGTGTGTGTGTGTGTGTGTGTGTGTGTGTGTGTGTGTGTGTGTGTGTGTGTGTGTGTGTGTGTGTGTGTGTGTGTGTGTGTGTGTGTGTGTGCGCGTGCGTGGGGGGGGGGGGGGTTATAATAATAAATAATAATAATAATAATAAACTATCAGTATAAAGGCTCAGCACTGTCTTTTAGACATTTTGGGTTTTCATATTTTCTAAAATGCTTTCTGAAAACTCTGCAACCACATTCAGTTTGGCCCTTACATTGTGTCATCAACATTCATATCAGTACGTAAGTAATTTTGTCATGTAAGAAATTTGTCAGTAATTTGTCAATTAAAATGCTGAATTAACATAGCGTTCTTTATCATTTTATTTGTGAGGAAATTTTTCACAGATGTGCAACTTCTGATGCATTAGTTCAAATTTGGGTTTACGAATGCACACCTTTTCGGGTGTTCTCAAATTATGAAACACGGGTGTGCGAATGTGTTTTGCACCAACTGCGCTGCAATAATTGTAGCAAAAGGATTTGTGCACCTGTAACACCAATTTGCGTACTCGTAGACCCTGTTTTGTGTTTACAATGGTATAAAAAAAAAAAATTATAATTTTTTTTTTTTTTACGACTACAAATGTACTGTTACACATTTGTGACTTTAGAGCACACATGCAAAATAAATACATACGAATTCAAATTTACTGTGAATTTAGTGTACACATTCAAATTCTGCAGTTACAGGTGCTAAAGACTTTTGCTACAATAATACCTTCATAGTTTTCTCCATCTAAATTTTTGCGTCCAATCAGCGAACAGAGGGAGTGGCTGAGAACAATGACGTTAAAGTCAGCTCTCATTGACGGACATCTTCACGCACGGTGTTTGGTTTGTTTACAGCCACGTTTTGGCAATGTGATTCCCGGCCAAACGATTGGTTATGAAAGAACCAATCGTTTTAAACTTCAACAGACGTCCGCCTTCAAGTGAGGTAACGTTTGTCAATTGAGTAGGTCCAGACTCTCTATACAAATGAAATGAAGTACGAGAGTCTGGTTGGACCAGGCTACTATTCTGTAGCTTTGACTAATGATTTTGTTGAAAGAACATTCAATAAAACAAATACCCTTGTATAATGATGACTGTGCCCTTAATATATACTACCACCTTCGCAGATGGATTTCAGAGTGGATTTGATAAAATTGTATTGGGCTATGTCGATGATACAACAATAATAATATCAAATTAGCATTGATAAGATTAATCATAAAAATAAGTCCTACTTTTTTCTGCAAACATCACTCGGATCAGGTCAGAATGCCAATGTGTTCAATCAAGGCGTCTTTATGTAAGTTAGTGGTGACACAGCACTTGGTTGTAGTAGACTGATAGTTCCGTGGTCTGCGTTGGTTCATCAGAGGTGTGAAAACACTAAACACATTCAAAGAACCAGTCCTTCAGTGCAGCGCTAAACTGTCCTGCCCAGAACCTGCTGTTCAGAACAACTTCAATATAAAACAGTTTGCAACCATTTGCTGAATCTGAGGTGGCAAACTCGCACGAGTTGTACTACTCATCACAAAAGGATGTTGAAGTTAGGAGAGAAAACTCCATGCGTTACTGCATGAGGCGCAGTGTGATGTTGGGATTGGTTCTGAGAGCTGTGAGCGTGCTCCTCCTCCCCCCTGCAGGGTGAAGAGGGTGAGCGCTGACCAGGAGGAGAGCCTCCTGCTTCAACTGAGAGAGATCACCAGAGCCATGCAGGAGGGCCATCTGGTGGCTCCACAGAAGACAGACCAGCAGCACCACTGTGAAGGTAGAGACACTCCTATCATCATGAAAGGTTCTACATGACACGTGTTCATGATATCTGCCCCTATTTCTAGACACTTTACCCATTCAGTGTGCTTTAATTTAAATGAGTATGTTTTCACCTCAATCTAGCCTATATTTGACAGTATAGGATGACCTACAGGCCAATGGGGTTCTATTTGTCATACGATATTCGATGATGCATGATCACCATCTGTTTGGTTGATTTCCAATGGAAGATGACGTAGCATTAAGAGAAGTGACTCAGCCTTGTGTCTGCGGTTGTTTAATAGATGATCCAAAGGACTACGGGCAGAGCTGTCCGTACCACCAGGACCATGCCGGCCACAGCAGCCCACCTTCAGAGCACGAGGCTGAGAGGAGGCAGCCTGGAGATGACCCCGAGGAGAGCGACATCTCCATGGATGCAGAGGTCAAGGCAGAGGCTGACCACACTGACACACTTAACACAGAGGATGGGAGACAAGAGCTTCTCCCTGCAGCCGCAGAAGCAACAGCGGATGTGTTCAAACCGCAGGGCCGAGAAGGTGGGAAGGATCCGGACGCTCCTCAGGATCCGGACGCTCCTCAGGATCCGGAGGTTCCTCAGGATCCGGACGCTCCTCAGGATCCGGAGGTTCCTCAGGATCCGGAGGTTCCTCAGGATCCAGACATTCCTTATGATCCAGAGGTTCTTCAGGATCCGGAGGTTCCTGGACTCGAGTGCCCAGCAGACACGCCCACAGCAGGCTCCGTCCATGTCAGACGGAGGACCAGAAGAAGGAAAAGCAAGAAGGACTCGCACTGACAATACCTGTGATCTAGCGTCTACGACCTCAATATTGAAACCTTCTTAAGACTGTGGCAAAGGTGTCATCTGCAACTAGTGCTTCCAGCTTACAGACAGGGGAATCTTTTAGTGTTGACTCCATGTTGTCCAGGGCATCTCTTGTAAGGATCAGGGCTGCCTAATTGACTGTTTGTTCCAGCGTCTCTCTCTCTGTATCCCATTTCCTGAGTCAGTGTCCACCTTCTCAAAACTGTACATTCCAAAATGCTGTAACTCATAAGGTTACCATAATGCACTACTCCTTTTGTAAATATTCTTCTACCGTCAATATGGAAGTCTACACTGGAATTGTGTTACTAACCTTTAAATTATGTATTTATATTATTAATCTGATCTCTATTGATATAAAAGTTGATGCCATCACAATGGTCGATCATCTACAAAATAGAAATAAAGTTGGCCTATCAGTGCACACTACCGTATAAAGATAAATATTGCCAAGTTATGTAAATTAGGAGATTTGTATATATACAGCTCTATTTTCATGATGCTTCAGTCATGCTGAAAATATAGAGATGCTTACCATTCAAAATACAACCAGTGGAAGAGGCTGGGACACAGACCATGAGTATTCTGGCAGCAAAGATCCACACAACGACCTGTAAAATACATTTCACAGGAAACCCATCACACTTGATAAGCAATACATTTTGCTCCCATGCCTACCCTCCAGGGTATATAAGCAGCACCGCTTTACGTCCCTGTTAGAGCAAACAAACAAACATCTGCAAGAATGGCATGCCCCTTTATAGACCAAGAAGGCAGGCAGCTGAGACCGATTCTGTTGAGATAAATACTAAGGTTAGTCAATTTAGAAAAAAAATCTGGCTGCATTTACTAGGCCTCTCTCTTCAATGAAATGGTATGAAAAGTCTGACACTATCTCTCTGATTACAAGACCATGGTCAATATTCAATAAAAATGTTATGCTTAATAGGCCTACTTAGTCAACCATTTGTTTTTATTAATGGTTATGGTGTTCCCATTTTGACTTATATGCTTGCAGCCTACTCCTCATAGTTCCTCCACAAGCACAGGTTCTGGGCTGGTTACATATCGTGAGCTCGCGTAATCCAGGATAACGTTAGCCTGGTTTGAACTAACCAGAGCAAGGCGCGGCTTAACTGTGTTGTTGGAATGGCTTTAGCCTTGGTGTTAGTTCTAACCGGGCTTAATCAGCTAAGCACCGCCTTCCGTTAGTGATGAAATACCCCTCTCTAGAATTAACTTTTCTGGAAAACATTACAAATCGTTTGGTGGGAGTTTACTTGACATTAAATAGAATTTGTTCAAATAACACATCAGGAGCAAACAATACAGAAAGTTTATTTATTGTAGAATGGTACATACCCTTACAAAAGCGACAGACAGATCTTATCAGAGAGCGTTTGGTTGACATGTAATATGTGGCACAGTACAACAGAACGCATCCAATCCAGAGAACTAACAATGATCAGGGCGGGAGTTTCCCTCCTCCCCAGTTTAGAAAGCTAGATAATTGGTTGACTTGTGGTTGAAGGGGGCGTGTTCAGTGTTCCATTGGTTCGTCAGATGCAGCAGGTGCAGCGGGGGCATCATCTGCAGCCGGCACGACCTGAGGAAGTACAGGTGGTTAGCCCACAGTAAGTCACTTGTTACATGTGCGTTAGGTTGATGCATCTCCATTTCAACAGCTCTTTATATTATTTTTCATGCATCTCGTTCTTATTCTACCAGCTCCGGCTAGTTCTCCAGTCATCTGTGAAGACAAACGGTGCTGGCCTAAACGCTCGTATTGAGCTTCCAGTTCCTCACAACTTCCACACTTCCAAAGCAGAGCCACAGCAGGTCAGAGCTGAGGCAGGACAGAGGTTTAACCCTGGGGTCACACCACAGGATCTTATGAACAACAGCCCACCTTTCTCTGTGGCCTCTCCTCCAGCCCCTCCAGGAAGGGGGCCACATCACCATCGTCGTAGATGATGAACTCCAGGTCCTTTCCCACAATGCCGATGGACACGTTCTGAAAGGAGGATCATCACAAAACACACGCATCGCTATAAATGGTTCCAATGCATTGAAATCGCAAAAACTCAAATCCCACTTCTGTCCCGTCAGTAGAGATCCACAACGCAGGCTGGCTTTAGGTACAAGCAGTCCTCCCAGAGGTTAGTGATGCTCTGCCGCTCTGGAGGGACGCATCCATTTATTCATTGCCAACGAAAACCCAAGCCCTGTTTAGTCTCCGACAAGCCGACATGAGAATGGAGCGAGCCCGTCAGTTCATGTACGCGTGTGGTGAACAGATGTCCACAGCTCACCTTGGTGGTCAGGTCCTGCTCCGCAGGGAGGGTTTCTCTGAGGGCCCGGAGCCCATGCTGGACCAGGTCGTTCAGGTTACCTGTCGAAGGAGAAGGTACCTAGTCATTCATACTGACCTTTAACCTGATGATTACACGATGAAAAGGACATAACTGAAACCACATGATGGGCCCACCATGTGGTTGATAAATCCCTGTTAGTGATAGAGTAATCCAACGCCACCTCGTCTGCCTGACGACCCAGAACCCCAACCCTGACCCCCCCGTGACGACCCTGAACCCTAACTCTGACCCCCGACCCCATAACGAGGCTGACCCCTGACCCCGTACCGAGGCTGAACCCTGAGCCTGTGACGACGCTGACCCCTGACCTTGACGAGGCTGACCCCCGACCCCGTGACGAGGCTGACCCCCGACCCCGTGACGAGGCTGAGCCCTGACCCCTGACCGTGACGAGGCTTACAGTCCATGAACTTGTCCATGTGTCTCTCCAGGTAGGTGCGTGCCGACTGGGAGCGCGCTCCGATGGACATGGCTTTGCAGTCGAAGTAGTTGGCGGAGGGGCAGGACTGGAAGATGTGAGGGCCCATGTCCTGCAAGAAGGGGAACAATGAGACCCCAAACACCACCAGGGGTCCTCTAGCTCCCAGGGGAACTAATAGCAGGGGTTGACTTACATCATACCCAGCGATGAGCAGTCCCACACCGTACGGCCTCCTCCCATATCTCTGGGTTGGGATTTGGGTTTCTGAGATGTAAGGTTAAGGCAATATAAAACCATCAGTAGACAATTAAAGGACATATGTAGCTAGGCCGGTGAGGTGCAGACATGTTGCTAAGGGATCTCCAGGCAGGGGAGTGTCCTTTTACCAACAGAGATGGTAGGAAGCAGCAGCCATCTGGTCAGCGTGGGGAGTCAAACAGATCCATTTCACCCACTCTCTCTAGAACACTGCTTCAGCGGGTCCAGCCTCAGCACCCATATGGCTCATTAATCATCCATTCACAACGCAACAAAAAACATATGGTCCAATATCGCAGTCATCCACAATGACTTCATAACTCAATAACAATAAGCCATTGTAATTAGGGATGGGCGTGAGGAATCGATTACTCGAGTACTCCTCGTTACAATTGAACTCGGTTGGTGGACAGGCAAACTCGAGTTCGCCTGTCCACATTTGCTTTGTGCACACGGCATGCGCACAAAGCAAATGAAATGTATCAAATTTCTGTGTGGCGCGTGCCGTATGCACAAAGCCAGAATTAAAAAAGTTAAGAGATGGCGGTTAGATCAAAGCGCAGCGAAGTATTGAAATACTTTACAGAAATAAGAGATCATAAGGTCCAATGTAAAATATGCCAAGCGAAATATAGCTACCAGAGTACTGCAAATACTATGCGGCAAAATATGCTCCTGAAACACAAAGGTGAGTGCGGGAAAAAGCAGACCCGCAGCAACCAAGTGTGTCGGCTATTTTCACCGCCGCAAGACGCAGCTGTACTCCCGGCCGTGTATAGAAGATTACAACGCTGAGTATTTTTTTTTAGTTCATTTGCTGCGGTTTTATTTGCAGCTTTAATTTATGAGCAATGGTTAGGCTACTTGTTTCGTTTTTTTTTTTTTTTTTAACCGTTACAGGCCTTTGTTCGACGTGATGTGTTTTGAACGTTTGCAAAAATCAACACTGACAACTCTGACTGCTTGATTGAGAATAAGCATTACATGTTTGGTTGGTGATATTGCCGTTCATCATTAGGCCTATTCCTGCTGCAGATGCGTTGCATTCTAAAAATAGATTAGATTAAACGAGTACTCAATTGATCCTCGAGGAATTCGTTTGATCACTCGAGCCTACTCGTGCCCATCCCTAATTGAAATATAAATGAACATTGAAATTAGTCAATTATTAGGCTTCTTACTACAGGTTAAGGTTTGACAGAAATGGTCTAGAACTAGACCAATACCAACCCACTAACCTAATGAAGATTTTACCTTAACCTTCAACCCTGCAGACTTCAGGTCATCTTAATCCACATCACATAACTAATGTATAAACAGACAGCATATAGAAGCAGTTCATTGCAGCTTTTCCAATCTGAGGACTCCTCAGTGATGAAGAGGATACTGCTGCCGACCAGCGTGACCAGGCGAGATGTTGGGAGGGGGCGGTCGAACACAAACCGCGAGTCCAGACACTCCTGCCGCATGAAGTTGCTGAACAGAGAAGTTAGACGGCACACACACACGCACACACACACACACACACATTACAACCCCAGGGTCTTGATTTAAAAGGAATGGATCAGAGTAAATTCACCCTTGGTTCTTTGCACCATGACATCCAGCAAACCCCCCCAGAAAAGCTTTTTTCCCTTGGTCGAACATTGATGAAGTAAGAGTTTTCATCTGACTGGCTTAGTACTGGACTGGTGCTAACGGAACCCGTCTTGTATCTCGTAAATTACCCCACTAATAATGCTTGGAATGTTACCACACTTGGTCAGTAGTACAAATAGGGTCTGTACTCAAGGCATTGTAAAGTTTTTAAGCACATCAGGAGTTTATTAACAATAACACAACTTCAACTGTCTTATGCTACCACTGCGACAATGCCACTTCCGGGATTTGGGGAAAGGGAGTACAAGTCCTCAGCAAAACTCACAAGAAAACAAAACAAAAAAGTGTGAATTCAACACTCCATAGAAATGTAATGACAACTGAAAAAAATATATTAGTTCAGTTGTCAATACATTTCTATGGAGTGTTGAATTCACTAGCTTTTGCCTTACACTTTTACCTTACACACCTTGCGTTTTGCGGAGGACTTCTACTCGCTTCCCCCAAATTCCAGAAGTGGCATAGACGCAGCGGTAGCAGAAGAAAGTTTAAGCTGTGTTATTGTTAATTAACTCCTGGTATACTTAAACTTAACAATGCCTCGTTTTATGAGTACAGTCCCTATTTGTTCTACTGGCGAAGTATGAACATTCCAAGCATTATTAGTGGGGTAATTTACGAGATACAGGACAGGTTCCGTTAGCAACAGTACTAAAGCCAGTAGAAGAAAACTCTTACCTCATCAATGCTTGAGAAAGGGAAAAAAGCCTCTGAGGGGGTATTTGGCTGGATGTCATGATGCAAAGGACCACGGGTGAATTTACTCAGAACCATCCCTTTAATACACGTTGGCAGCAAACTGAGAATCCAGAACCTGGTGGATTCATCTTAAAGGCTGAGGAGGAACCCACCAGAGCAGCCTGGCATCGGCCGTGAGTCCGGCAATGGAGATCCCCACGTGGTTGTCAACGTGGAGGATCTTCTTCTGATGGGCAGCCAGCTCCGACTGGGCTCTCTGCAGGAGAGACCACTGGATTAACGATGGTGCTGAACAATAAGCTTTATTAAGTTCAATGCACACACACAGGGAAAAATGCATCCTTGGATTTTTTACGCCAATGCTTCTCAGAATAGTTTAAATAGCCTACATTGCAGGTCCATCCAAAAACACCACTGGATATTAGTGTAACAAGCCTTCTACTTGATGACCAACCTTAACAGAACGAGGCTCCCTGACACAACAGAGTAGCATAAGAGATGGAAAATAGAATAACCAGGGTACCTTGAGAGCCACCAGGACTGCATGGGATTTGGATTTGAGTCCAACAGTAGCAGAACCCTGCTTCACGGCCTCCATGGCATACTCGATCTGATGAATGCGACCCTGGAACACAAAAATTAAATAAACTGTTCCGTTGACACTAAAAATTGGTTTACACCGTGAAGATCCATCAGACATCAATGGTCTCACCTGGGGACTCCACACCGTGACGTCGTTGTCATACTGGTTCCGAAACTAAAAAACAACCCAAGGATTTTCAGGTTAAAATCGTTTGAAAACATGTCAGAAAGAAATGCTACAAGTCCTCCTCCATCAGGTCTTATTCCACTCATCTCACATAATTGTCTGTCATCGCAACCATGGGGACCCTTTGTCGTGTACCAGATGAAGGAGACCTGTTTAATAGTGGAGGGTTTTCTAAAGGCATCGAGTTACTGCTTAATAATGGATAAGAGGTCTGTCACCAACAACACGTTTAATACCCGCTGGTCAGACCCAGAGCTGCTCTGGGTCTGAAAAAGAGCTCCTTTGGGTCTGATGGAGAGCTCCTCTGGGTCAGAACCAGAGCTCCGAACATCATGTGGAGAACAATAAGAAAATATTAGAGGTTTGTTAAAACATAACGTAGTGGATACGCGACCGTTAAGAGGTTATATAACCGATCTACGAGGGCAGACCAGGGAAAACGAAAGTAAACCTCACAGGAACACTTTCCTTCTGACGAAGCTAACTTCTGAGAGCTCCTGTGTGCTAGCTTCATGTTAGCTCGTTAAGCTAGCGGCAACGCGGCAGTTTCTAAAGATGTTCTGTTAAAGAGCTCGAAATGAGAAGATGTAGGATCTACCTAGAATTCACATTCAACCTATATTGTTTTATTGTCTCAGACCATTAACGCCGGATCACCGACCGAGTCGTTGAACTTTATTGGGCGGACATCAGTGAAGCTAACGTTGTGTTTTGCTTACTCACACTGCATCACTACTTAGACTCCTTAGCTTCTAATACATACTAGATACACTGCAAAATTAGCTACAGTAGATCTTTATCCTCCAGTAACGAAGGCTCGTTATCCTTTATCAATATTATGCATAGCTACATCAAATAATAAAGGAAAGCGGTTTCTTTTCATTCAGACTTACCATGGCTGCAGTTCCCTCAGACGCTAAGCTAGCTGTGATTGATTGAGTGTCCTGACTCAGCAGTCAGAGCAGTAGAGCTCCGAGTCGAAGCCCCGATCGAGCATCCTTTACTTTAAGACATTCACAGATTGATATCATGATTTATCAAATCATCTTTAAGGTTTCTGTCCCAAAAAAATAAGTTTCTTTAAACCATCCGAAATAATTAGCAATATTCTTAAAAAAGACCCATAAAACAGTACGACTCATAAGGTTGTATCCAGTAGTTGTATTTCATATTATGTATATTGGATGACTTTCATACATTTTTTATATAAGTATTACGTAAACGCTCGGTACCTGGCTCAGGTTACGTTTCCATTTCACCCTGCTTAAACTATTTCAGTTGATCAGACACAACAGTTATCAATAATCGTTATGTGTAACAATTACAATTAAAACTATGAATATGATTCAAGCTTGATATAATGGTATTGATAATAAACCAATCGGAAATCGGAAATAAACAATCTGATCGATTGTGTATGTTTTTTTATATGAACGCATGCGTATAAATGGTTCCAACTGTTGGACAGTTTTCCACCGTCCCCCGGTGACTGCTAGGGGGCAGCAGTTCACCGATCACCAACCAACCGCTCATGTTCACACTGTGATCCCTTCCATGGAGACTGGTCGAGGAGACGTGTTTGATATTATTTCCTGTCAACTCGTCTGTTTGGTTTTAGAGAAATAATAAAGTCAGAATTTTCTGAATATCTCCCATAAAAGCAGTTGAAGTGTACCTCATCCGCAGGCAGCAGGGACCCCATTCTGAAAGAGCGGCAGCCTTTTCTTTTACCATCTCTTGTCCATATGAATATTAATACAGAATAACAATAAACACTTCCAGGTCCCTTTCAGACCTAATCTTTTTGACGCATGTAATTTATTTTCATAGTGCACTCTAATATATTTAAAGGGTGCATAGTTTATTTGGTATTCACTGATCAGAAGGAAGGATGAGCTGGAGGAGAGATGACTGTGTTAATGACACTACTGAACTTCACGGTTTAATAGGTTCAATGCAGACCTGTTTACACACACACACACACACACACACACACACACACACACACACACACACACACACACACACACACACACACACACACACACACACACACACACACACACACACACACACACACACACACACACACACACACACATATTTCATTGTATTTCATTGGTTGGGGATTCACTCCATACAATTAATAAAATATTGCTCTGTGCATGTGTATCTAACACAGGCCCACAGGCCTATTGATCATGCATGTGTAGGCAGGGCCGATTCTAGCTTTTTGGTGGCTTTTTGAAGAATGTTTTTGGGGGCCCTTATTTTGGTTCACTATGCCTATTCAAAGCCTCTCAGGTGGTCCGGGGGGCATGCATTTAACGCCCTTAAATAGAAAAAGACTTGTGAAACATTTTTTTTCTCAGAAATTCAACTCAAACGACTAAGTTGACCCCACCGCTATCACAGTCACCATCATTTCAATTGGGCCGTTGCCCAGAATAAACATAAATAAAAAGGACGGTACCATCCAGGGAACTGGAAAATGTTTTCACTGCTACTTAAACAAGACCGTACCTGAGGGCCTTTCAGACGCACCTCAGGCCAGAGGGACACGGCGGAGAGGTTTGTGTGGATGTGTGGAGCTTGGTCAGGGCAGAAGTCAATTTTTATGTCCGTGTCCTAGAGAGGGTTAAGCTTCTGGAACATTTATAGCATAACGCCACAGTGTGTGGCTCATTTCATACACAAAATCACAAAAGATTTGCAATTTCCTCGCCAAAGGTTTCCTCTCAAAGGGGGAGAGATCTCATTGGATTCAGGGGCAGCTGATGTCCTGTGTCGTGAGTAGCCATGCTCACCGTCGTAATGTCGGCCTGGGCCGATAAATGACCTTTAGTCATCAGATTTGAGGACACTGATTGGCTAACTTTAGGCTGCTATGTGCATATATTGTATAACTATATTGGCTGCGCTGCTGCACTGCACATTTTGCTGCACATTTTTACCCAGATATACTGATTTAACGTTGACATATTACACGTCATTGTACATTCTAAAAACGCACATTTTAAATAGGTAATTATTGTTTATTCAGATACAATTATTTTTTGAAGTAAAATCAAACCCTTTTCACCAGGGAGGCCCTATAGCTCTCTATTAGCCCCCACTGCTAGCATCCATCTACAAAGCAATATCTTCACTTTGACCAACGTTTTGTATTTTATTCTATTATATATCTGAAGGCCTTGATATGGTTTAAAGATAAGGCCCAACAGGCCATTTTATGAACACATCTAAATGAGCAGAAAGTGCTTTAGAACACGCCTCCTACAACAGTGGCAGCTTCTAATTGGGTCGTCCATCGGTTGGGCGTTCGTCCAGGAAGAATCCCAGACCTTGTTTTTCTCAAATGTTATTCATAAACCTATATTTTCTGAATGTTAATTGTGTTCCCTATAGCTGCTGCACATAATTGATGGTCTACAGTGCAAAACAATTATATGGTTAATGAAAAAGTCGAGACCCCCCTGAATGGCACCATATAATTCATACCCTGTCCTGTAGTGTGCATATGCGTGTGTGTGTGTGCGCCTGCGCGTGTGTATGTGTGTGCGTAATACGTATGCATGCAAGCATATATGTATGGTATCGCTCTACGTGCATGAGTTTGTGTATGCCGTTGTGTATTTATGTAAAGGCCTGTAAAAGTATATGTGGCGGTATATATGTGTGGTGTAATGCCAGCGCGGAGGGCGGGGCTACATCAGCAGGGCGGTGCTGACGTGCTCTGCGCTCCTGCCAAGCCCTGGCAGCGCGGGCTGGGCCACCATTACATCAGCGGCCTCTTCCCTTGGTGATTGAGATTGTAGAGAATGTGCTGAGCTCAGCATGTTTTGCTTGGGGGCCTCATTTAACTCTGCCAAAGTCCCCCCTCCCTCCCACCATTTAATTTTTCAAATGGAGGTCCTCCTGAGTCACCGTGACGACTGCAGCCCCCCGCTGACCGGGCTGCTCTGCACAACACGCATGGGGGACGGGAGAGGGAGCAGAAGAAGAGTTATTTTAAAAGAGCCAGGCCAGGAGCCCAGCGCTACTCGCTGATAGAGCCTCACAGCGCATTCTAGCAGTACATTCAAGCCTGGGAGAAGAGCTACGTCCGGCTGTGCCCTCTTGACCACATGTTTAGGTTGAACACTTTTGAATGTTAAATGTCCCGAGCCTCACCACTTTACGACAACCTTCTTCGTCCATACGATAAGGATCCCCCTTTTTTCTTGTATTTTCATTCTGAGCAACTGTTGGTCCTATTATGTCAGAGGCGAAGGTTTTGCTTCTATTTAAAGCCCTCCTCCTCCATGGATTACCTGGATGGCGGGACCTAAACATCTGGCCATTATCTCAGCTCCATTCTGAACCCTTACTGCAGTGGAGACGTATAGAGAGCTTCAAAATGGAAAGAAAGTTAAAGTGATGGAAAACATTTTGACTTGTTATGTTATGAGGGTTAGGGTCATCAAAGTATGCAATATGCATCAGAAAATGATCATTTCGGTAATATTGATTTAATTCTATATTCGTTCTAACCGAAAGAAAGACTACAGCGTTTTAAGAGGTTGAGGAAGTATAGGCTTCAGATTCAGACCATGCCCTGCCATTAGGACTCTTTCCAGACTGAGTTTATGAGCCTCCTTTGAGATGTATGAAGACGGCTCATAAACTCATCAGATACTTTTGGGCAGGGTCGCACAGGGGAGTTGCCAAGATCAAGGTCGTCAATCACATGAAGGTCAGAGGTCAGGAGAGAACACCTGATGGGGGGGGGGGGGGGGGGTTCTTCATCTAGAAGGGGGGGGGGGGGGGGGGGGGGCTTCTCCCCTCATGCTCAATTTATTCTTTGGGTTGACTAAACGCTTACGCTGCATTTCAGAAGGTGATGACGCACGCCGTCTATCTGCGTGGTGCCTGCCCAGGCCTCTTGAAATATAATAGAATCTCTATTTGATTTATTTCAATGTAAAAAAATGACGACAATAGTTGATTTTCCTCTAATTATTTCATTTCCGGAGGGCATTGAGTGCAGGTGTGCCACTGGTTTCGGTCTGCATGTGAGTCCACACTGGAAAACGGTCATGTCCCCATCAAGCACATTATCAGGTTTGGCAACGCCTCAAACTCTGTTTGTATTAGACGCAATATAGGCGTAGGGCAAGGCATTGTGGGAAGGCTTGTGAGGCGGTGGGACAAAACTGGAACTTGAAAAAAGAACTTGAGCAGAGGGGCAGACTGCAACCTCCTCCCTCTGCTCTGCAAAAAAGTAGCTTGTTTCCCAGGGAGCACTGAAACGGCGAAAAACCAGGAGCAGCACTGGGAAGGGTCTCCTGTGCAGACTCCATCCAGGCCAAATGCTGGCTGCAGGTGGTGGGATAGTGGGAGGCGAGACAACGTAGAGCACTCTCCAGGTGCTGCTTTGTACGCTCTGACAGGACATTGGTCTGTGGGGGCAATACTGGTGACAGGATGGTTGTGGCTCCCAGCAACTTGCAGAACGCCCTCCAGAACTCTGCAGAGATTGGGGGGCCGCACTAGACCCAACGTCTGAAGAGAGTTGGCCGGTGTCAACCTCCATGTAAATGGCGTTGATACTGTCCGAAGGGGGCAGACAGCTGAAAAAGTCTAGGGAGATCTGGGACAGGCAGTGGTTGCCGAAGACTGGATGGAGCTTGTCGGAGGGTCATAATGTGGTCACAGACAGAACAGGCGAAGACAAACGACAATTTGTCCATTACCATGGAATTCAGACGCAGACGCAGGAAGGAAAGGGTTCTGTTCACTCCAGGGTGACAGGGCACCCTTGATGAAAGAGCCAATGGAGGACAAGGGAGCACACCGAGTCTGGCATGAACAGGGAGTCTGTATGTAGATCCTCCCCAGGGCAGGCACATTTCATATACAACATTTGTAAAAAGCTTGAAAAATAGTATCACAAAGCTGCCGTGGGTCGTAAGATACCCGGTGGATAACTACTCCCCCTCCTTTCTAGATATCTCAGCCCAATTATATATACGTTTTACCTCAAAGTGTATGAATTTGAGCTGAAACAGGGGGTTTAATTACCACTTAAGAAGCATTGTTGTCATTCCAAAACATGTGCAAGAAAAATAGAGGAATCTAAATTGTGTTTGTCTTTGCAATAACTAGAAAAGGATCAAATTAGGTAAAATTAAATCGAATAAGTGATATTTACAATAAATAAATTCTCAATATTGCAAAATAATTCTGAATAGCACAAAGGTAGGAAAAACAAAAGGGTAAAACAAAACGGTATTGTACAATAAAGTTTAAAAAGTAAATGGTCCAGGGTCAGGGGCAGGATGCTGAGATTCAACTGCTGAGCCAAGCTACAGTTTATGAAGCCATCATGCACCCTAGAGTCTTCTGAGGACATCTAGTGAGTGAGGCTGGTTGTACAAAAGGAGGCCGGTCGGGAGTGTCGAGCAATGGAAGGGATGTAGTTTGGCGCATTACTAGTCTCCTTCTTCCTTGTGAGCGTGCTCTTCTGCTGATCAGTTCGACACAAAGAGACGGGGCCGACCGCATTACGTACAGCCGTTATAATGCATCGCAGCAGGAGGCCGCCCCTGTCCCTCCTCATGGACGGCTCTCAATGCAGATGCTCGAGGGCCAACCTGATGGTAGATACTGAGAAGCAAGTGGGTCCTTTATGGTTTGAGACACGCGGTGTCTGAAGACCTCAAACAGCCTGCGTTCCATGTCCCCCCTTTATGGGTGCGAGGTGGGGGCAGTGGGTGGAGTAGAAGGGGTTTAAGGGTGGGCTCCACATGACTGGATGCTGCTTGGGAAAACAGTTACTTTTTACTGATTGAAAACTAAAAATAAGTGTAACGGCTAATCAGGCTCACATCTGGTGGTATAATATGTTACCTTTAATACTCTATTCGTCAAGACAATTGACTAATAGACACAACAATCCATGATAATGAGGGGCAAACAAAATAACAACTGGGGACATCTGGTGGGTTGAAGAAGGACCTACACACACACACACACACACACACACACACACACACACACACACACACACACACACACACACACACACACACACACACACACACACACACACACACACACACACACACACACACACACACACACACACACACACACACACACACACACACACACACACACACAGGCAACACCAGTTCAAACTGTGACAGCCCACAATTCATTCACCAGTTCAATCTCCATATGTTATTTCCATTCTTTCTCGTTCACCAATCATTCTCATGTGGCATCTGAAACTCTTGTTTGGTTCTCCCCTTGATTGGTGAATTGATGGCAGCTACCACATCACGCTTTGAGTGTGTGTGTGTGTGTGTGTGTGTGTG
>NC_079420.1:26183777-26198777 GCF_026213295.1 Gadus chalcogrammus
TGTGTGTGTGTTTCACCTGTTTCATGTGTTATCTGTGTGTGTACACCCTTTATCTTGTCCATGTGGCAGGGTGGTCGGCAGGTGAGTGGGGCTCGGTTAACTCCTGTTTTCCTCTCCTGAAGCAGCGTTACAGCACAGAAGCGCGCCTGCAACACGGCCACCTGCGTCACCCACCGCCTGGCCGACTTCCTCAGCCGGTCGGGGGGCATCGGCAACAGCAACTTTGTGCCCACCAACGTGGGCTCCAAGGCGTTCGGCAGGAGACGGAGGAATGCCCAGGCATGAGCTGGTGCTTGGTTTGTCCAGTGATGAGGTGAGACGACCTGCTCTTCGCATTTCCTCCTCCTCCTCTTCCTCCTCCTCCTCCTCCTCCATCTCCTCCATCTCCTCCTTCTCCTCCTCCTCCTCCATCTCATCCTCCATCTGCTCCTCCACCTTCTCCTCCTACTCCCTCTCTTCTTCCTCCGCCTCCATTTCTTCCTCCTCCTCTTCCTCCTCCTAATCCTCCTCCTTCTCATTCACCTCCATCTCCTCCTCTTCCGCCTCCTTCCCCTCCTTCTTCTCCTCCCCCTCCTCCATTTCCTCACCTCCTCCTCCTTTTCCTCCTCCTCCTCCTCCTCCTCCAGCCTCCTCCTCCTCCTCCATCACTTCCTCCATCTCCTCCTTTTCCTCCTCTTTCCCCTCCTTCTCCTCCTCTTCCTCCTCCTCCTCCTCCTCCATTTCCCCACCTCCTCCTTCTCCTCCTCATCCTCCTCCATCTCCTCCTCATCCTCCTTTTCCTCCAATGCATATAGAGATCAGAGGAGGTTGCTTTATGGTGTGTGTTATCGTGTATTGAAAGTATGCTTGTCAGATGAGGGCAGAGATTTCCTTAAGAAAACAATTATTGGAAAAACAAGAGCAGCACAGAGAATTTGTTTCATTCAACTCCTCTTGCTGTAGAGATGCAATGTTGCTCAGGTCTTTAATAATGTACATTCTTCTGTTTGCATGTGCTTTCTTCCATTCAGAAGTCAAGCCATGACAGAGTAGCGTCAGATCATATCTGGGGGAAGAACATCAACCACCGAAGACGTTGAAGCCTCCCTCCATTCACTCTCTGGTATTCCGGCTGAGATTCTCCAGCCCAAACACTTCCCAGACTCCAGTATTTTTCTCTTTTTCAATCTCCATATCCCCTGTTTGTGAACCGTTTGCTTTGGCAAAGATAGAAAAACTGTAAAAAGCACTTTGGTTATGTAATGAAGAAAAATATGGAACCCAAACAAAAAAATTAAAAAGAAAAACATACAAAGCTAGAAAAGTGCAACTGATTTATCTTTTTATACATGAATTCCATTGAAAATAAAAATGCAGCAGTTGTTATCACTTTATTTGCATTATTTGACCATTACAGCCTATCTCTCTAGAGCACGTTGAGTTGAACCCTCAGTCCACCACCACTACTACATTCCCCATAATCCCCTAGTCATGCTCACACCCGTCCCCTCAGTTGATGTCCTGCAGCCAGACTCTCCAAGGCTCCCTGCAGCTTTGCTTTCTTGTGCCTTGAAGTATATCTAATGACATGAACATGATTTCAGTTCTCTATGAGAGTCCATCAAGAAAACCTGAGCCAGGATGAAGTGAATGAAGACAGGTTAATGTTGTAAAAAAGAAAAATACGAAAATATTGTGAAAAAACATTTCAGCAAGATTAAATGTATTTTAGATACATCGGGTTTGAGGTATCTTTGTTCTTTTTCAAAGGTTTCGAAGAAAGAAATTGTGGTTGGTTTGATTATTTTGAGATGGTTTAATTAAGGAGCATCCTATAAAAGCATTTTTTTAACCGTCAAAAACATGCGATCCACTTAAATGACACACACTTAAGGGCTGATTATGGTCCCACGTTCATGCAACGCAAGGGGGTTACGGACCCCTTACGTCCTTGCGGACCCTCCTTGCGTCCACCGCAAGAACCTGACGTGCGCTTCCAAAAAATCAGTTGAAGCGACGCAGCAGCAAGGGCTGTGATTGGTCTGCTCACTAAAACCTGACGCAGAACCATAAGGTTCACGACTGCGTCGAAGCGTCTGATGGGTCATTGCGTTGCATGAACGTGGGACCATAATCAGCACCTAACATAAATACAACTGGATTTGTCCTCAAAAAAGCAAAAACAATCCTATTGAATATTTTACTTTTTTTTGTTACATTGTTAACCATTTTTTGTCACATATATTGCGTATAAATTGTCACCAGACAAAATGAAAATTTACAATTGAAAGTTATATTAATTTAGTGGTGACGCTAGATGACGCTCCTGAACAGATACATAAGTGACGTTGCTAAATACAATCTGTTAGGACTTCATCATAAAGTCAAGTTCCTATACCTTTACTACACACAAGTTGATGCTGTCAGTCATGACTCATATTTATCAACTTCCTCCTAATCTACTCTTTTGTCTCCCCATTTAGAAGATATAAAGTTTGGGGGGAATGGTCTATACACTTCATAACGATACGATACACTGGATTTGCCACCAAAGGGACAAACCGGTCGCCAGCCTTGTCAGGTTGTTGGGTGTTTAGGCCTTGTGAAGGCTTACAGTGATGCTATCTATCTATCTATCTATCTATCTATCTATCTATCTATCTATCTATCTATCTATCTATCTATCTATCTATCTATCTATCTATCTATCTATCTATCTATCTATCTATCTGTCTGTCTGTCTGTCTGTCTGTCTGTCTGTCTGTCTGTCTGTCTGTCTGTCTGTCTGTCTGTCTGTCTGTCTGTCTGTCTGTCTGTCTGTCTGTCTGTCTGTCTGTCTGTCTGTCTGTCTGTCTGTCTGTCTGTCTGTCTGTCTGTCTGTCTGTCTGTCTGTCTGTCTGTCTGTCTGTCTGTCTGTCTGTCTGTCTGTCTGTCTGTCTGTCTGTCTGTCTGTCTGTCTGTCTGTCTGTCTGTCTGTCTGTCTGTCTATCTATCTATCTATCTATCTATCTATCTATCTATCTATCTATCTATCTATCTATCTATCTATCTATCTATCTATCTATCTATCTATCTATCTATCAAACCGTCTATCAAACCGTCTATCACAAACACACACACACACACATACACACACACACACACACACACACACACACACACACACACACACACACACACACACACACACACACACACACACACACACACACACACACACCACACACACACACACACACACACACACACACACACACACACACACACACACACACACACACACACACACACACACACACACACAGTGCTTAACCTTGGATGACCAGATCTTTACCTCTAGTTGTGACCCCAGGGCCCCAATAGATGGCAGTACAAGTGCCTTTATAGAAGTTCACCGAACTGGTGTGCATGTCCTCCACAGGAGTCCAGCCCAACGGCCGAGAGAGAGGAACACATCTAGAGGCATCAGGGTCACTGCTGTCTGCTTGAGATGGATACACACATAGCTTATTAATATACAGATGGTTATCAATATACAGATGATAGTTATCAATATACAGATGGATGTTATATATATTTACAGATGTTATCAATATACCGATGGATGTTATCAATCTACAGATATAACTATTCAGACAGATGTTATTAATATACAGATAGGTTATTATACAGATAGATGTTATTACAGTTTTTCTCAGTCGCTTTGGTTCATTTCTCAGATCAGAATTGATATTCTCGAAACTACCTGTTCAATCTTCACATCAGTTTGTCACTTGTGCACATGAAAAAAACAGTTTCTCATTTATTTGAACACGTTGCAAATGCTTTGGTACATCCATGCACATGATTATGTACAATTCTCTGCTTTTTCCTACATTATCAATTGCTTATGTCATGTTGATCAAAATGTATTGTAATGGTCTCTATGGAATAGTCTCACCACCACAACATTTAGGTATTAGTTCATTGCATAAGTCTTTACCAGCAAAATGGTTTAACAAGTTGTCATAATATGTCAAGCATATTTCTATACATTTCTATACACTGGCATTAGACTCTTATTTTTGTTATTTTTTCTAAATCTGTCCTGAATTGGTCAATTGCTACCACGTGAATCTTGTCTTTCTCTAAAGAAGGGAAATGTGTGAAGTGTTAGATCAACCAATGATCAACCAGTTTACTGGAATAGCTCAAAGGTGCATCTCCTGAACCATGAACTTGCAAGTATATATATAGCTGGAGCACGACGCAATGTTACATTGTCTGAGAATTTGTGGCCCAACAGACAGGAACGTCAGGAGTTGTAGGATGACTGCACTGTAATTCCTACAGCAATGCATGTACAGTTTACCCTAAGGAGATTTTCCTATGTTCACATTCCTAGCAAGGACATGGTCTGTCAACAAATTACAGTACAAACAGTCAAAGCGTAAATGTGAATCTTGTCAAGTCTCTTGCAATCAATCTCCCACATACACTAATGTGTAACTTACAATTTACAATAATTGTCTTCAAAACTTTAGCCAAAGTTTACATCAGAACATCCCTCCAGAGTACACTGTTATATTGACAACATGACTAAGCAATTTGACTGTCTTATCCGTAGACAATGACACAAGGACTTGTCATTCTGATGGCACTGACATGTTCATTGAAACAGATATTTACTTTTGAGAGATGAACTAAGTATTTTGAGCAAGAGACTGGCTTTTGCAGGTAATCCATGGTGTTTTGCTATTTGAACAAATTGTTTTGAGAAATGCACTTACTGCTTTGCAAATTTCAATTCTAATAAATGTGTGAATTGAAACTCTGAGAAATGTACCAAAAGCGACTGAGAAAAACTGTAATATACAGATAGGTTACTATACAGATGGATGTTATTAATATACAGATAGGTTATAACTATACAGATGGATGTTATTAATATACAGATAGGTTGTAAATATACAGATGGATGTTATATATATATACCGATCGACAGATGGATAGAGATAAGCAGACAGACAGAAAGATTCATGGACAGATAAATAGATAGAGACAGACAGAGATATATGGACGGATGGACGGATGATGGACGATGATTGATGAGGATGATGATGATGATGATGATGAGGATGTGCGATGATTGATGAGGATGATGATGATGATGATGTTGATGATGAGGATGGATGAGGATGATGATGATGATGATGAGGATGATGATGATAATGATGATGATGATAATGATGATGATGATGATGGATGAGGATGATGATGATGATGATAATGATGATGGATGAAGATGATGATGATGATGATGATGATGGATGATTGATGAGGATGATGATGATGATGATGATGATGTTGATGATGATGCATGAGGATGATGATGATGATGATGGATGATGGATGAAGATAGATGAGGAGGATGATGGATGATGGATGGATGATGAAGATGATGGATGAGGATGGATGACAGATGGCTGCCTGCTAAATGGATTTACTAGTTTTATTTATGCATCCACTCGAAGTGAGGTAGTCTAATTATTCCGGTTCCAGTCAGCTGGAACCAGAAGACAAAAGCTTCAAGAGACTGCAGGCGACTCACGACTGAACAGTAAATCTACTTTGTGCTGTTTCACTTGTAGGGCTGACTCAGATTCCAAATAATTTAATCCTACAGTTTTCAGTGAGCATAGGCTCGGCCTACTAATAAATGTTTTCCTGTTTAAATGTCAAGCTTCCCACCCATCCAAAAATTAAAAAAATAGCTAAATCAACCCTTTCTACATTTCCATCTTTGGTTCCTCTTAGGGCTTCCTCAGAAGACAACATCTGGTGAGCCAACATTCAAACATCCTCATGTGAGCAAATATACTCTACTGTGAAACATCTCACCCAAAGAGTCAGAGCCCTAAGAAGAGTACTTAGAGGCGGGGAAACGCCCCTCCGCTGAGACGCTGGAGCGAGCAGGCGGCTGGGAAATGGACGGTGTAATAATGAGCCCATCCAATAAGAGAGGCAGCGAGAGAGGTGATCCTATTTGGTCGGATGAATGCAGAGTGTGCACTGGAGCGCCCGGGGATAACAGCCGATGTGCTTCCCCTGAGAGGCACACGCACACGCCAAGCACGTCCGGAAACTGAAACAGAGATCCAGTTAGAGATAGGCCTGAGGACTTAAGAGCTGCTCTTCAATTGGAAATTAACTGATTTACAATAATAGCAACAATTATATATATCATTGCAAATAAATAATGTGGGCTCTGCTTCATGCTCGACAACTGCATATGTTTTTCCGTTTGCATATGAGAGGTTCCGCAGTAGGTCTCACCAGGTGTCACCATTAAGTCAGAGGTTGGCAACCACCGTATTACATGACTTAAAGGTTGGGTATGTGATTTGCGAAACGCCAGCAGATTTTGAAAATACACAACTCAAATGGTCCTACCCCCTCTCCTTCAACGCTGACTCTGACTCCACCCATTCCAAGTACCTGGACGCGCAATCATGCACGAGCGCGAACAGAGATGCGCGAGAGCGAGCCAGGCTAGCGTAGGTTTTCGTTTAACAACATGGCACTACATTCAGCTGTAAGTTGCACCCAGTACCGCGGGAAGTAGGGGTGCTGGGGGTGCTGCAACACCCCCTGTCCCCCTGTCTTATCACAGAAAACGATCATTTCTAAAAACTCTGGCCAAAGTGGAGATTTCTGAAAACGCCGGTTATGTGTTGTCGTGTCAACGGGGAGAAACGGGATTTTAGGTTCTGAAGCGTCACATTATGCACCAGGAAATGCTTAACGTCATGTGAGCGCCCGCTGTACCGGGCGCAAACCCCATTGTAAGACGACCTATATTTGGAAAAAAGATTTGAAGACCAGATCTTGTTTTTATGAATAAATAAATTGTATTCATTGAAATAATATACGAAAATAAAAAGGCATAGAATAAAACACTGCATTGCCACTAAACAGTAGTGCAAATAGGCCGTACTGATGCGTGTACACCAAAGACTATTCCTGACACTCCTCTGCCCCGCTGTGTTCGCTCTGGCTGTGGTCGCTCCGAACTGTTTCGGCCCGTGGCAAAGCGAGTCATCCTCGCTGCTGTCCAAGGCATTTTGAGACGCAGCATTTATTTAATGCTCATATGACCTAGTGCTGAAAAAAGGTTATATGAAAAAGTTTGAGGGTAGCGGTGGTGCGCTAAACTTGTTCTGTGAGCAGCTGGATGTGAACCATGGTGTGAAGGAAGTGAACACAACGATCGATTTTCAACTGTGCGCGCATGCACTGGTGTAATTGAGCTGCGCTGCTATATATCTTTTTTATCAATGTAACGAGTTGCGAGTCTAGTGCAGGCTGAGTTTCCAGCACCCCCTGCTGAGAATACGTTCTCGCGGCTATGGTTGCACCAGATGTTATAAACATTAAACGGTCACATAAATCATTACTATTTTTAGAAAATGTATGTTTGTTTCATATAATTGTATTGGAAGTCCTGGTTTTCACTAGGGTTGCCGCGGTGTGGACATTTTCACACCGAGTAATACACTCGTCTCAACACCGGTATTACCGAGTATAAACGGTATAAACTTTGAAACTAGGTCAACCGCCACACAAGCATCGGTTTTTAGACCCTTCTCGTCCTTCAGTTGCCGCCAACGTTCGAAAGCAGCGCCTAGGATTATTCTTGATTTCAGTTTTTCTCTTTCAGCGTTTTTATTATCAATTACTCTCTGAAAAAGAGTTTTCCTTCTCTTTGCTGGTGGTGGTGGTGGTGGTGGGGATGGTGGCGTCTTGTCTGCCATGTAAATTGTCTTCTACTGCTAGGTCCAAATGTGGATTAACTAGTTCCAGTAGCTACCGCAGGATAACAACAAACAGGAGCTTGCTCTGGGTCACGAGCTCTGGGTCACGAGTACTGCACGAAGGGGTCGCGCACGGGGAGCGGGGGAGGGGGAGTGCAGTACGACCGTTTGATTGACGTACTTACTGTCCAATGCAACTCGGTGGCAATGGAAATGATTGGCTGGAGTTTTTCAAGCCCTGCCCGTTCCACAGATGATTGACTTGTTTAATTTTCATGTCAGTACTTCTAACTCGGTGGCTGTAAGCGGGTTATGATAAGGATTTCAAGTAATTTTGCAAAAATGGCCAAAAAGGCGAATTCCATACCCAACCTTTAACTGGAAGGCTCCAGTGTTAATATTCAAATATTAGGATGACCTCTGTGCTTGGATTGCCGTGTTACTGGTCCCAGGCAGAGGACCCATGAACAGATCAGCTCCGGTCAATCAGGAGAACATTTAGGCGACAGCTCTTTCATTACAGAGCGCTCCGCTCATTGATGAGGAACTAGGTCTCTCAGAGAGAGACAGTGGTGGACGAAGTACTCAGACCACGTACTTGAGTAAAAGTTGAGATACCTAGTGTAAATATTACTCCAGTAAAGGTGGAATTACTCCCTTTAAACGTTGACTTGAGTAAAGTAACTTGGCTTCAAATGTACTTAAGTATCAAAAATAAAAATAATGTAATGTCGTTCCAATCTCTTGCAATGGTCTTTATACACTCAGTCAAATCATTTAAGGTTAAAAAAACCAACACTAACAACACTCTATTTGTGATATCTGATACTAATATCATTTGAAACTAGAAAATACATTTCCTGCAGAAAATGCAGTGCTGCAGTGCACAAGTGTGTGTGTGTGTGTTTGTGTGTGTGTGTGTGTGTGTGTGTGTGTGTGTGTGTGTGTGTGTGTGTGTGTGTGTGTGTGTGTGTGTGTGTGTGTGTGTGTGTGTGTGTGTGTGTGTGTGTGTGTGTGTGTGTGTGTGTGTGTGTGTGTGTGTGTTTGTGTGTGTATGTGTGTGTGTGAATGCATGCGCAGGGACACAGCCACAGAAAATGTATGTTTGGTACATGATCTAAAATAAAACAACCCTCAAACTAATCATACAGATAATGATCGTACATTTATGAACTTCACCTTAAAATAATCGAACAAGAACTTAAAGAGCATCAAACTTACAGTCAACACCAGCTCGACTAAACATTATGGTTCAAATATCCTTAAAGGGACACTGTGTAACATTTTAACTCATTTATTACCTCAAATCAACCTATTCATTCATAAATAAGTCCTCATTGGTGTAAAATTATCTCTGCCAAAAATCGCACTAATCCTCCTGAGCGAAGAATAATTCATATGTAGTTACATAGGACGGGTAAGCTTCATGGAGGCTTCCATGTTCTTCCGGTCTATGAACTGCCGAGAGGGACAAAAAGCACTACGTGGTACAGGAAATGCAAACGCGTTTTCACTCTGAGCCAGCGTGAATGATGACTGAAATAATTCACTATCTTGCTCGAGGAGTAATTACTCATGTAACATTAGCTTACACTAATGATTCAATGCAGTTTGAAATTTGTTTGAAATAACGAACCTCATCATCACTCGAATGACTCGATGAGGTAGTATTGGATTTCATGACACAGCTTCTTGGCACATACTGCCCACCGTAGTTTTTGAACAAGCGAGCACTATTAGTTTGAATGCAATATACAATTGTACCACTAGATGGGAGTAATTCTTACACAGTGTCCCTTTAAGACTGGCACAGAGGTTTGAGTGACAGATCTGATGGCCCTCCCTCGCCCCTCATTACAATTGGACAGGCAAGCATTGTTTTTAGCATTTAGCTTCTACCGGTGGTACACCCGGATATGTAGCAAGCAGCAAGCCTTTAGCCATATAAACGGGGGTCCCCACAGACAATCGCCCATTACATAACAATCATATTTCCAAACGATTAATAATTCCCCATTAACGTATAACATAACCGTTTAGGCTTGACATGGTTCTTCTAGGTTAAATATTGACGTTGTTTAGGCTCCGGGATGTCCGCATTGGTTGGCTGTGTCTATGGTCATGCATGCATGTCGTGGAAAGGAACGTTGAAAGGACCAACACGTTTTTTTAATGTAGTGGAGTAAAAAGTAGATTTTCCCATACAAAATGTAGTCAAGTAAAAGTATGAAGTCTCACAAAATAACGATACTTAAGTTAAGTACAGATACGCTAAAAAGTTACTTAAGAACAGTAAAAAAATACTTCTGTCTGCCATTGGAGAGAGTCTCCGAGAAGCACATCGCCCCTCTGCCTTCTACTGGCAGCACTGAAATGCACACAGTGATATATATTGAATCACAGGATTCACATTCACAAGATACAGACAAACAAAAGAACATAAAATGTGACCACACACTTTGTTTGCGTCACATCCGCAGTCTCTCTTTTATCACACCATTCTCTTTCCCCTTCTCTGAATCTCCTCTTCCTCCACTGAATAATTTTCTCTGTTTGCCTGTCTTTCTGTCTGTAGGTTTGCCTGTCTCTATGTCTGTAGGTTTGCCTGTCTTTCTGTCTGTAAGTTTTTCCTGTCTCTCTGCCTGCAGGTTTGCCTGTCTTTCTGTCTTTAGATTTGCCTGTCTCTGTGTCTGTGGGTTTGCCTGTCTTCTGTCTGTAGGTTTGCCTGACTCTATGTCAGTATGTTTGCCTTTCTTTCTGTCTGTAGGTTTGTTAGTCCGTCTGTGTGTCTTGGTTGTGGAGGGGATTCGACATGGAGACTGTCTCTGGAAGGCGGCTGAAACAGACCATCCATATCCTTCTTCTGGAGTTGCCTGGGAGATGATTATTTTGGTCATTCCTTATTTTCTTTCTTTCTTTCTTTCTTTCTTTCTTTCTTTCTTTCTTTCTTTCTTTCTTTCTTTCTTTCTTTCTTTCTTTCTTTCTTTCTTTCTTTCTTTCTTTCTTTCTTTCTTTCTTTCTTTCTTTCTTTCTTTCTTTCTTTCTTTCTTTATTTCTTTCTTTCTTTCTTTCTTTCTTTCTGGATGGGGGGGGGGGGGGTGTCTACCTTCCTCAGCAGCCCCACTGAGCCATTGAGGAACCAGCTTTAATCACCGCCAGCTGCTGGATTTTCAGAGGCCCCTTTTCCATTTGGAAATGAGATGTTTCACAGAGATCCCAGAGACCAAGGAATGAACCGCAAACATATGCAGGGAACAATCGCTTTTTATAAAGCGCCAAATCAAATGTCAACCCAGAAACCTCCGGTCTTGGAGCACAAGAGGAGACTTTATTCACTCTCCATACATGACCTCTGCTCAGCGCTATGTGCTGCTCGGATGGAACCGCTTCTGCCTTGGCCAGGAAATGAAGCTCAAATATATGCATGAAAAGAGGCTGTTTAAAGTCAGATTTACGCATAAGCTTAATATTTATTGACTTTAGAACGTGTAACAGGCACTGATGTGTGCGCGGGCTCTCTCTCTTCTGATCAGTACACAGCAATCATTCACTCAGAAACACACAGTATCATCGACTGGCCCACAGCAGCATGTCCTACTAATGGGAACCAGCAGGCATTTATGTTTTTCCTTTTCTTATTTTTTGTTCCTTTTTTATTTCCAGAAGGGAACCTTTTCCAGTGTAACTAGACACTCGGGAACACTGCTGGTTAGGATCCAGAAACAACAAGACTCCCAGCCTCAACATCCTCTCACCTCCCCCCAAACCTTCTCTCCTCTTCACCTCTCCTTTCCTCCTCTCCCGTCTCTTTCTCTCTCCTCCTCTCCATTCCTCTCTTGTCCTATACCTCTGGCCTCACCTCTCCTCCTTTCTCCCCTCATGTCCTCTCCTCATCTCCTCTCTGCTTGTATCCACTCTTCTCTGCTCCTCTCTTCTCCACCTATCTATCTCCTCTTCTCTCCTCCACTGTTCCAGGGAATGAACAACTACCTCAGTAAGAGAAAGAGTCTTTCCTTCCTCTTTTCTTCTCTTCTCTGTTCCTGGGAACCAAAACTTTGTTTTAATTCAGTACTTCCGTCTACCTCTCTCTATCTCTTTATATTTCTCTCCCTTTCTCTCCCTGCCTCTGTTAACCTAGAAACACCATGTCTGAACTTTGTTTGTCTTCTCTCTTGCTCTCCCTCCACTGTGTTCCCTCCCTCCCCTCCTCCAAGCCACATCTGGATCCCAGCTCCCCTTATTTATTTATGTGGTCTGAGTAGTTCAGAATTTTCGCTTTTTTCCGTAGCCTTTTTTTCCTTCCAAAAGTCCTTTACCTTGTGCTGCTGGCAGCTCCCCTCTCTCCCCCTGATGAAGCCTACAATTACAGCAACCCTGGGACTGGTCACTCTGCAATTACATGGTCCACCGCAGAGCTTCACTTTAGCACTCCTCTGGAACAAAAACATACAGAGGGAATGTGCAAAGCAAAGAAAGAATAAGCAAAAGAAAGAAAGAATGAGTAAAAGATAGAGAGAATGAGCGAATTAGTTAAAAATAAAGAAGTTATTTTCCCCTGCTCATGTGGCGGTCGGGTTTCTCGTCAGTCGGGAAGGCGTCGTGGCCCAAACTGGGCTCCAGGGTTGACTGACACAAGGCTGCGGGCTCTCTCTGCCCCTCTAGCTCCCTCCACCCACCACCACCCACCGACACCCACCACCAAGACCCCAAACAGAAACCTCCCTGCCGGTGGCAGCACAACTCTGAGCAGTCCTGTTAGAGCAGGGCTGGTGGAGAGAGAGAGAGAGAGAGAGAGAGAGAGAGAGAGAGAGAGAGAGAGAGAGAGAGAGAGAGAGAGAGAGAGAGAGAGAGAGAGAGAGAGAGAGAGGGGGGGGGGGGGGGGGGGAGAGAGAGAGAGAGAGAGAGAGAGAGAGAGAGAGAGAGAGAGAGAGAGAGAGAATGAGAGAGGCGGATAAAAAGAGTTAAAGAGAGGAACCGATACGGCCCAGAGTAAGAGAGAGATTGAGGGGGAGAGGGAGGGAGAGAGAGAGGAAAATATCCAAACAACAAGGGTTTCTATGGGCCAGAGGGAGCAGAATCATAAGCCAAATCAATGAGTCCCCAGAGGAAGGATTGACCTTTAACCTGCGGAGCGAGGAGACCGGTAAGTACAGCAACACTAAAAGCTAATCTGTCCCTCTTACCATTGTACTGGGACCTAATAGTCTGGTTATCCTGATGTACTTACAACCTTCCAGATGAAAAGAAGCAGTGCAAAGTCCTCATCCAACACCCACGTCTACTTCTAGAGAATGGGCTCGGTTACAACTCTGTAGACAAGGGCTTGATTGTTGTACATGGACAACTTTAGATATCCGTGGCACTAGGGAATGTCTTGTCTCGGCAACAAGCGTATAGATTGTATCGATTGTCTTCCTGTCGTTTTCTCAAAGAGTCAGGCACAATTAAGCTGCATCTGTCCAACTATAGCAGCATAGCTCCCCTGAGCTCCATGCACCATCTAGGGCTCTATGAAGACGCAGCTGCTGTCCTCACAAGCATATTGTTCTGCCTTATGGGATATTCATATGATTAAAAAGGGCCAGTGCGCCCGTGAAGGAAGTGAGAGTTTGTCTGCACTCTTGTTTTGACAGAGAGGTTTGAGCAGGATGGGGACCCTTTTGGGGATGTCATTGATATCGATAACATCAAGTACATATTCAATGAAAACAATGCAGAACAAATTCAAATGGAAGCCTTACACACAGGAACCAGGAGAGTGGAAAGGTTTATGTTGGTTAGAAACATCAGGCTGAGAAGCAGACCAATCTGTGAGCTTTTGTGTTATTTGCTCTTGCGTAGGCTTCTGCCCCCCCCCCATTCAGACACAAACCTCCAGCAGACCTACCCTGGGTGGGGCCAATAACAAGGATCTGCTATGGGGAGGGTTTTAATACAGTTAAGGTACCGAGGAGCTCTATGAGAGCCCGAGGCAGCTCCATATCAACAGTCATGTTCCACTGAGTCAAACGTCTGATTGCTGTGATTGGCTGTAGGTCTTTCCAATTGCGTTCAGAGGCACTTCGGCTAGTGCCTGGTCAGCTATCATTAACAATTGACCTTGCAAAGGGGCTTGATCCATCTCACCAGGCGTGAGTTCATGTGCTTGTGGCTGAACCTCAGCGGTTTTGACCAATCTGCATCCTGTGAAGACCTACGTGATCTATGAGGTACAAGAGACGCAGGCCCGGTTCCAGAACAGAATGCCTTGGGGTGCATCTGAGATTACAGGGGGTGCACCAGTACTATACTAAAACCAGCTACCCAGCTTCAGTTCAGAATTCGCTTTTTTACACACAGGCTTTTCCTACCATAGACAAGCACTTCTGCGTAGTTCTACTGACATGTTGGGACAACAAACAATTACTGTGCTTAAAAGATGGTATCATATCATGTCTTGTGATGTGGAGAACATTTCAGCTGCAACATTAGCTTATTGATATCTTAGATAGCTTTGAATATGAGATTTTTGAGGTGTAAAAATGAACAGAATTCTACACAAAAAAAAAAACATGTGACTGCAATTCAAAAATAACGATTATTTTTTTATAAATTGTGGCAGGATATTTGACATAACAAATAATTGTACATTGCCACTTATAAATAAAACAGATTTTAGCTGAACAAGGAAAGAACACTTTCAGACTTTGAACTTTGAACAAAAAGTAATCAGTATAATACTCTTAAAGTTAACACGATTGTAAATAAATGCAATAAAAAGAAATATGGGTTCCTATGAACATAATACATTTAATACATGTATTGGATATCCAACGGATATAGAGTGGCTAAGTCACGCCCCTTCCGGTAGAGCTCATGGGACCTATGAGATCGAAAAATATGAATGGGTGTCAATGGAGAGAAAATAATTATTTTCTGGTCCCAGTCTTTATATGCCCTGGATTACACATATGTTGTTTGTGGATTTAAATGATAATTTTTCATGCAAAGAAAACTAAAAAATTTCGAGAAGAAGTTTGAAAATGTTTGGTTTTATGTGAGGCCGCTTTGTGAACTACAGCTCTTCGCTGCTCTCTACGCATATGATATACATCACCACACCCGCACTTGGAACTCGGCACAGAGATGGCACATAGGAGATGGCACATAACTAAAGCTCTCCACATGCCCCGACTTATAGTGGTTTTCACCTCTTTCTATGCTTTTATCCTCGCCTTGAAAAAAAGTG
>NC_079420.1:26203777-26213777 GCF_026213295.1 Gadus chalcogrammus
GTAGAAGATAGATGGATGGACAACGGAGCAATAAATGATAGCGTTCGCAAATGTCTCTGGCTGGATCTTCCTGTCTTCAGGGTTCAGCAGTTAGCTGGCCCCGGCCGTTATATCCCTGGCTGTCAATCTCACAGGGGGGTTGCCAGCCAGCAGACATCAATCTTCGGCTGAGGTCATCCTTGAGGGTTTGATTGACAGGGGAGGATCAGGAGATGCTGAGTTGTGATTGGCCTTAGCCTCTCACCCGACCAACGATCCAACTCCCCTTCAGCACATTCCAACCACTGTCCGCGGCTGGTTTGGACTTGAAAGCCCAATTTCTTTTTGCTTTTGTCAGTGCTTAGTTCAAATTCTTAATAGTTTGCAGACAGTGAAGGGGAAGCACCTGGTTCTAGAATAGTTTTTCTGCCTCCATGTATTTTGCCATTTGGCGGATGGCTTTAGTCCAAAGAGTCTTACCCTACGAGAGCGCACAGTCTTAGCATGGGTTGGCCCAGGAGCAGTCAGTGCTCGGACCCTGGCAGGTACGTGTCTCTCATACTTTAGATTGGTGACTTCATGGCCTTTATAAGAACAAAACATGCTTTATAACATCAGGAAACAAGCTCAACATGGGTTAATCCCAGACCATAACCTGTACGCACAGGGTTAATCCTAATACACAACCTGTATGCACCATCAAGCAAGACGAGTGACAGCTTCCAAAAAGGAGGCAGATTTGATAATGTAAGTGGGAACCACGTTAGCAATAGTTTGTATTGATAATGTGGTTCACTTTCTTTATCAAAACTGCCTCTTCTACTTTGTTCATCTCTTATTCAGGGAGTCCTCACACTAATACTAGACTATCCTACAGTAGGGTTGATTCCTACCTAAACGTGTCTGCTGCTTAAGCACCTGGCTCCCCTGTAGCTGAACTACTCTTCTATCCTCCACACATCCCTGTGGTCCTGCTGCCAGCCACTGCAAACCAACGCCCTGCTCTCTGCCCACCAGTTTCTCTCAACCGACGGCTCCCAGGGGCCCGCAGGGAGCTTCATACCGAACACACAACAACCCACACATTTATCTTATTCTCCTCAGACAATAGGCATCAAGTTCAAATTTTTGATTTAGTTTTTGAACACCGGGAGTCTAGAAATAGCACTAGCTAAAAGTCACACTGTATTTATCCGTTTCTTTGACCTAGGAGGATTTTGCCGCTCCTAACGTTTTTAAATCGTTACCCCTAGCAAGAAGACTCTCTACGATTCATAAATATCTGAGTCAGGGATGTGCTGGTAGAAACCTAAGTTGTGATATCACTAATGTATCCATATAGTCTTAGCACAATACGCAGTGAAGTGAATCTCAATCACAACATTTGTTTTTCGGAGCAGTGAAACGAGATAGAAAGGTGTTGCTAGCAAAGGTATTGAAAATCAGCTTGGCATTAAATATCAAAAAATTGAAAATGTAAACCATATGGAATATGAAATACATTGTGAAAGATATTTAATTAAGGGTTTATGAGATACACTTTGCAGACATATGATCACATGGTGACGACTACCAGCCAAGTGGGGGTCAAGTTGTAGATTGATTATAGAGATGCAGCGTCTCTTACCTGGCAACACTAAGCCTGTCTTCAATTATAATGGGACTCCATTACAACATGACTCCCTACTTACCGTGTGTGTTGTGTGTGTCTGTGCGCGAGTGTCTGTGTATGTAAGGGTATGTGGGGGTGATTAGGTGTGTGTTTTCGACTCTGTGTGTGTGTGTGTTTGTGTGTGTATGTGTGTGCGTTTCTGCAAGTGGGTCTGAGTTTGTTTAAATGTGTGTATTAGTGTGTTGTGTGTTTAAGCCTGTGTTATTAGACCATTTGTGTGTGTTTGTGTGTGTGTGTGTGTGTTCATTTCAGAGTGCTTAAACTCTTGCATTATTAAGTTGTTCTTGATATTTTCTCCAGCAGCGGTGTCAGGTAAACATAATAATCCTCTCCGAGGACTAAAGGACTGCTGTCCCCGGATCCAGTTTCAGTCTCTTACTAGCGGAGGCTCCAGATGCTACTTAGATCCACTGGAGCTAGCGTTGTGTTAACAGGATTCAGCTTCGTCTCAGCTCTTAGCTCTTTGCTCTTAGCACCAGCGCTCTGGTCTTCATTAGCCATGTTAGCCGCCGGCGTCCAGGGATTCCAGAGATGTGTCGGAGTGTCTTACCTATTGTGACCTTTCAGTGTCTTTTTACCGCTGTACGAGGTACGTTTCCAACCGCTTGTCTCTTGAAAAGGTACATCTGAGTGTGTTTGGCTTTATCAAGCAAGCTAAACAATAACTGTTTAAGCTAAACAGTACCTGTTTAGCTTGTTTCCTGATTTTATAAAGCTTGTTTTGTTCCTATAAAGGCCATGAAGAAATGTCTGGGGCTTGTTTTCATGGTGGATAAAGAAGAGAGAAAATGGCAAATTCTCTTTTAAAAAGGAAACACAAACAAATAGAATATTGTGAAGTGGATGAAGTTATCTCATATTTGTCTCCACCTCTATGTGTTACTCCCCCTCTCATCCTCCCTCTATGGGGAGTGGGTGGGGGGTGAGTGGGATTCAGCTGTCCCACTTTTAGTGGGAACAAGGTTCAGAATTTTAAAGCGTTGCTTTTACCTTGAGGTGCAGCAGTCATGTATTGCGGTTATCTAGCCCGGTGCTTCTGACAGAGAGTCTGACCTGAGAGGGTCAGCCCCCCACTGGGGTAGAACCACCTAATGGATGCATGCGCTTGTCCACAAGTTAATGTGCAGGAGACAGTTCAGGATAATTGTTTGGCTTAGAGACGTAGATATGAAGTGTATAATGTGTACTCTGTATTGTGTTTGTGCGTATGTGTATGTGTGTGTGTGTGTGTGTGTGTGTGTGTGTGTGTGTGTGTGTGTGTGTGTGTGTGTGTGTGTGTGTGTGTGTGTGTGTGTGTGTGTGTGTGTGTGTGTGTGTGTGTGTGTGTGTGTGTGTGTGTGTCAATGTGCGTGTAAAACCACCTCTTAGGTTACACACAGGTCAGGAGTGACACATGTTGCTTGGAAACCCAGAGGGAGTTCTAGTTCTTTTTTTTATTATTATATCACAGTTAAGAGGTATTGTTTGGCCATGAACGTAATCTAAAGCCTCCATAATAAATAATAACATTCGTAATAAAACATAGTGCCAGATACACTCCAGCAGCTAGAACATTTTCTTTTTCACCACAGGCTGATGTATATTGATTTATTGATTTCGTTATTTAGTGACTGCACCCACTGAAAAATGGGGGCTCAGTGGTGACTTTGGAATGGCTTGAGCTAGGCCTGCGTCGTTTGTAAGGTGGAGGTGTAGTTTGGCTTGGCAGGATGTTGCTACACTTCCTCTTGTCCCTGAGTTCTGGTTGCAAGTCGCTCTGAAAGCGGTTTGGCACTTATGGTGACTTATGGTCCGTTTGGTCAGTTCCCTATCGTTTTCAAGACAATGTTTCTCTGAGATGCCGAGTGATACGCAATTATGCAAAGGAATAAGACGTCGTTGTCTTTGTATAAAGTTTGTATATATTGTAGATTCCAAAGCCCAATATATATATATATATATTAGAGCTGTCAAGCGATTAAAATATTTAATCGTGATTAATTAATGTCATAGTTAACTCACGATTAATCGCAATTAATCGCAAATTATTTTTCTATGCTAAATATCCCTTGATTTTTTCACCCATAATTTTTCTCACTTTAATTCTCTTATCAACATGGTGAAGTGCATCGGCTTGCCTTGTGCAAATGATTTTTTATTGATAACAACATTGGCATATACTGATCAAAACGGAGCCTATAGTGCAATTAAATGACTTCTTTGAACAAATGTCATTTGAACAAATGTCATTTGAACATAGCAGTCAGGCTACTGCTTCTTTGTTTTGAGCCAAAGAAAAAAATAAATAAAATAAATCTTTTTTTTTTTTTTCACACACACACACACACACACACACACACACACACACACACACACACACACACACACACACACACACACACACACACACACACACACACACACACACACACACACACACACACACACACAGAAAGACAGACAGAATGTCAGACACACAGAGACTCACTCACTCACACACACACACGCACAAAAAAGATTGAAAAATTGACTAGGAAGACATAATGATTATGTTTATATTCAGTGTCAACAGTTGTACCGTTGTCTATGTTTTTATGTCACATATATAAATACATATACCTTGTAATTTCTATTTGTGTGTATGGTATGTGCCAATTATTTGCGAGTGTGTCATGTGAGGTTATGTCAGCATGTAGAATCTGACTGTCATCGTGGCCTTATATTTGTTTGTGTGTGCGTGTTTGCATGCATGTGTGTGTGCACGTGTGTGTGTTTCTGTGTGTTTGTGTATGTATGTGTGTGTGTGTGTGTGTGTGTGTGTGTGTGTGATTGTGTGTGTGTGTGTATGTGTGTTTGTTTCTGTGTGTGTTTAAGTGTATCTGTGTGTGTGTGTGTATATCTCTGCATCGTTACTTCAGCTTTCACCGAAGAGATTAATAACGCTCCCATTACACCGAGGAGAGTGAATCCGTGACAAAACAGAAAGTAGAAGCCTCCTACATGCGATGCATCCATTTTACACGTATCTAATCCTTTAGTCACTGGAGCAAGCGCTTCCTCTCAGCTAACTAAACTACTTAGTAAAAAAAAATACACCA
Organism: Gadus chalcogrammus; assembly: GCF_026213295.1. Lineage (NCBI taxonomy): Eukaryota > Metazoa > Chordata > Actinopteri > Gadiformes > Gadidae > Gadus > Gadus chalcogrammus. Next base: position 26,208,506 of record NC_079420.1, read on the forward strand.
TCTGAGCTTTTCTGAACAAGACGTTCGTGCATCGGTGCTTTACAAACCCACGTTGACACGCAGCTGAAACCCCAAGAAACAATGGAACAGAGGAATGAAATGGGGGATTTGTGTGTGTGAGTGAGAGAGACAGAAGAGAGGGATAGACAAGACCAGAGTGAGGTAAGAGAGAGGGGCAGAGCAGAGAGAGAAACAGAAAGAACAAAGAGGGAGTGAGAGCGAGAGAGATGGGGAGGAATAGTGCAGAAGTACAATTGCTGTAGCTGTCAGGTAGCCAGCGGTCGACAGGATTACTTTACATCTGACTCCTTCCATCCTACGCACAATGTTGACAACCCCCCCCCCCATATCCCTGTCTGTCTGTCTGTCTGTCTGTCTGTCTGTCTGTCTGTCTGTCTGTCTGCGGGTGCTACTGTATCAACCACAGGGAGCACCTGGTCCCTCATCTCCTCTCTCTGTTCCTACGTTTCCTGCTCATCTGAGCTCGTATCCGGAGCCAACTTTGCTTTGCTTGTCAAGTCTTTGGCTCTGCTGGTAACTTCTTCACAAACTTAGAACCAGAAGAAACCCTACAAACTTTAGCCAATGCACGTTCCCACAATGCCTACGCAAGAGTGTGTGTGTGTGTAGGGATGGACACACATTTTTGTGTGTGTGTGTGTGTGTGTGTGTGTGTGTGTGTGTGTGTGTGTGTGTGTGTGTGTGTGTGTGTGTGTGTGTGTGTGTGTGTGTGTGTGTGTGTGTGTGTGTGTGTGTGTCTCAGGCTTCAAACAGGCGATAAAGCTGTGCAGGAGGGAAGCTGCCCTTTATTCGGGCACAAAGAGAAATGAATGAATCAGAACACAAAAGGTCCATCATCAAAACTCCATTCCAACTTCAGTACTTGCTGGCAGCTGCTGCCATGTGGAGAAACAAGAGGGGATGGTGGCACTAACTCACCTGTCTTCTTATCGACATACAGACAGAGCCCCGCCCGCTCCAATCTCTCCCTAACCAGGAGTTGAACCTAAGATGCTTAGACTAGTGAGCGATCCTGAGGAGATCAGTACTTTATGAGAAGCGGACGTGGGCAGGGAGGTAGACTCCGTGGGCTGAGAGCATGTGACATGCCCCCCGAGGAGCAGTGCTGAACCACAGACACAATATGAGAGCCCAGTGTGGAACCGCTCCTGGGTTTATTCAGTCAGAGACACACTAAAGGGTTTGTTGTTCTTTACATCCAATGTCCATGGCGATTTGTAGAAGGAAACTTTAGAAGCTGTGAAACCCAAGGGGTTCATGGAATGATACCGGCCTGGTTTGAATCTGTGCTACTTTGTTTTCGACCCCTCTTCTTTCTGTGTTTTATTATGAACCATGAGAATTTATCTGACTGCTCATTTAATCTCTGGCTTGTTTACTTTTACTTTTGCCACACACACACACACACACACACACACACACACACACACACACACACACACACACACACACACACACACACACACACACAAACACAAACACACACACACACACACACACACACACACACACACAAACAAAAACACCAACACACACACACACACACACACAAACACACACACACACAAACACACACACACACACACACACAAAAACACCCACACCCACACACACACACGCAAACACACGTGTACACACACACACACACACACACACACACACACACACACACACACACACACGCACGCACACACACACACACACACACACACACACACACACACACACACACACACACACACACATGTACACACACACACACACACACACACACACACACACACACACACACACACACACACACACACACACACACACACACACACAAACACACACACACGCACACACACACACACACGTCATCACAGTGAAGTGATGACGGAACACGCCACAACCCACAATAAATGTTCATGGCTGCATTCCCAACAATGTTATTTTAGCCTTTTACAGTCAGCAAGGCAAGGCTAAAATAAGCCCTGCAGGGCCAATGTTATTTAAGGAACACTAAGAGTCCCCAGATAAGGACCGTTCAGCCTCCTCATGGAACAACACATACCCAACCATAGAGTACACTTTAGTTATATTATTTCGGTGCATTTTTCTTTTGGCAAATTGAGCTAATTTGAGCAGTTTATTAGCTTTATTTGCTGATTAATTATAAATTAAACTCTATCCTCCTAGTATTTCTGTTCTTCTAAGCGTTCCCTCCTCAAACCGAATGAGAAACTGTAGTCTTTTTCTCCTTCATTCCAGGCAGAGTCAGACGTAGGCTAACAATGCAGTTATCAGTTTGTATATAGGCTATAGTTACCAGGCTATAGTTACCAGTTAGCACGGTTAGAATCAGCTAACAACTAGTATAAAGCAGACCGTTATCAGTAATCATAGTTAGCGTATTTGTCCAGGCTTCGGTCAAAGCCTTCTTTAACATCAAGCCTCTTCTCTCTGTGACACACAGCGGCTCTCTTGTCCTTTCTTGTGCCACATTTTGTATGTGTGGAGCAAGAATGCTTGGGGCCCACTCTAGCCCACTGGGAGGTTCCTACTGTTCAACCGTAGAGAATACCCAGCATGCCTTGCACGCATCTCTGCTCTGCGGTACAGATTGTGGTTCCGTCTGCTCCCTACATCAGTCCCTCCCTCCGTCTGTGGGTCTGGTTCTGGAGCTCAATGAGAGGACAAGGGGACCAGCGGCACCATCTAGTCTCAGATACAAAGGCAGCTCTATTTATAGGGGTCAACAAGGCTTCAGGACGCACAGCAGATACACTCTGAGATCTGTCACCAACTCCAGAAACGTGGTGAACTTTAGCTTAGTTTAGCGTTAGCAGTGGCCATGCTCTGATCAGAAAGTGCTCATCGATTCAGATGAATTGTGTTCTTCTGATTGTATCCACCAAACAAAGAGTTCTGATGATCTTCTGGTCCTCGGATCCCAAATGGTATAGCCAGTCCTCCACCCACCTCGAACCCAACCCCCCACCCCCACCCCCAGTCCTCTCCCCCCCGTTCCTCCAAATGGTGTTTTTCTTATATATACTTTTCGGATTGTATTATTTCTTTCTTCATTGCTTTTGGCACAACAGCAAAACCAAACCACTCTCGTGGTATTTTGTTTTGTCCTCTCCATTGGATGGGTTATCCTCAGGACTTGCAACTTGCTTTCTACCACAAAAAAACAAAATGAAGTCAAGTTTGACTTACAGTTTTTTCCTATCGTTTTAGGCAATTTACCTAAACCATGTTCACATTCCCTAAACACTTCACACAGTGAGCATACCAGTAGACCATGTGAACCAAACTGTGGTTACTTGCCCCTATGCTAAGATACAAATGCTGGCAATGACGCCTTCTTCCAAATTTCATGGATACCTGCCCCAGTCAATGTTCACTACCGGCAAAACGCTGTGGAACTACAGCATATTTTACCAATGTTTAGATACTCTGTTCAAAACAGTGAACTTTCTGTTCAAAACAGTAACAGTACAGTGATCTAAACAGTAATTTAGATCACTGTAGATGGAAAGATGCTGCATTTGGACAGACAAATGAAGTTACATGTTTGAATAAGAAAAAATATTTAGTTTATAGTTTATTTATTTTATTTTACAGTAATTTAGATTTTTTTCCCCCTGTGCACCATAGTTCTTGGTGAATTGGCATGGAATTACTTTTTTTACGTAAAAGCAACACTACATACAATGATCTGTACAAAACACAGAGGATACGTTTTGCAATGCAAAACACCTGGTGGTCATATGCGGAGGATAGGAGGGATTAGCCCAATTCTGCGCCACTGTTGGGCTATTGTAATATACAGTATGTGCAGGTTTTGTGCATTGCATTTTTTTGTAATGTATTTTCTGTTTTGTGTAACACTTGCACTGTGACAAAATCTCCAAAAAGTGAAGCACAGTGAAAAAAACTGTTGTGTTTGTGATTTGTTTCTGGATCATATATTACGTACTTACTGTATGTAATTTGCATTACAAAAACTGAAAATTGTTATTCTCAGTTTCTCATAAAACACTTACAGTATTTACTGTATTTACAATTACAGTACATTTACCACACTCAATTGTGACATCTTTTGTGGGAGGTAAACCGACATATGAACACTGTCAGCAGATACTTGGCTTGGATTGTCATACTGTAATATTACAAACTTTATTACTGTAGTCCAAAGAAGTGTTTGTCTGTTTTTTTCTCTTTTTTTCAATGCAACACTCCAGGAAATCTATGCCAAACTGGAGGACACAGCAACATTTTATATATGCAATTGGCAATGCTTCAAGATGTTAGTGTTTTTTAGGTCATAGTGTTCTGAGAGGAAACATGTGTTAAGTTATGGCAGCATTGTTTGTGGTGTGGTTGTTGTAGTGCATTTTGCACCAAAGGTTAACAGATATGCAGAGGTGTGTGTCTCTAAAGCCCACTGTGTTAAGTGATAGGGAAAAGTGACCATAGTATGGGTACATGACCGAAAACGATAGGAAAAAACTGTAATGCTCCTGAAATTATAAAGACCGGACAAATGGTTCAGCAGAAGTGACTGGATAATATCTCGGCCGTGAACATTTCTAGAGAATTACATACGATGAAAGCTGAGATTGCGTGACTGCACTTATCCAAGTCAAGCTGACATTTGAATTATCTTCCACAGTGACAAATCAAAGAGAAGGCGCAGCTGTAGCTTAAAGCTGGCTGTCATTATGGAGTGTTTTAACTGCCCTCCCCCCTTCCCAAAGCACTTGATGAAGTCACCTTTATTTTGTAGTCTGGTAAAAACGTGGTCAAAAAAATCTCACATACACACAATCAAACTTTATGTATAAAGCACAACCAGGCCAAACAAACAACAGGAGAAAATAAACAATGAGGAGACACATTTCAGAGGCAGAATTTGCACAATGTGTTGCTTCAGGATTGATCAAAAATAAAAGCGGATTTAATTGAAAATGGTGAAGAGGTTGTTATGCCTGGTGTTCCTATAGCAGCGTGCTCCAGAGGACCAGATTCATGAGTGTCCCATGCTTGGTTAGGCCTGTGGTTGTGTTTGGTACAGTGAGCGGGCTGGGCCAAATGTCAAAACAAATGGTACTGACGAATCCGAGGGAAACGCCTACTCATGTAATCCAGCACGCACTTTCTCTCCAAGCCCAGATCCCTGTTGAACACCCTCCTCACACACATACACACAAAGAGACGCACAAAGAGCTGCCGTGTAAATGTGACAGGGAATCTGGAGCCA
>NC_079420.1:26218777-26246277 GCF_026213295.1 Gadus chalcogrammus
GCACAAGCAAACAGAGTAGTCTTCACTACGCATCTGTTGTTTTCACACTCCAAATGCAAGATTGTAGAGGTGCGTTTTGAGCTTCCCTTTGAATAGCTCCACAGAGTCAGCTTCCCTGATCGCTGATGGCAGCCTATTCCATAAAAAGGGGGCTCGATAGGCAAATGCTCTCTGTCCAGCCGATTTCTTTTTAACCTTCGGCAATGAAAGAAGGCCGGCTCCCGAAGACCGGAGAGACCGAGAAGGACTATAAGGAATAATCAGGTCCTTCAGGTACAATGGAGATAGTCCATGCAAGGCTTTATAGGTTAGCAATAGCACCTTAAAGTCTGATCTGAAAGTTATTGGTAACCAATGTAAAGAGGCGAGAATAGGTGTAATATGATCAAACTTTCTCGTTCTGGTCAGCAATCTAGCTGCCGCATTGTGTACCAGCTGTAGACTCTTTGTAGTAGAGTTCGGTAATCCCGAGAACAGTGCATTGCAATAGTCCAGTCTTGACGAGACAAACGCATGAATCAGTGTCTCTGCATCCACTACAGATAACATTGATCTGATTCTTGCAATGTTTCTCAAATGGAAAAAGGCAATTCTAGTTATACTTCTTATATGCTGATCAAAGCATAGTTGAGGGTCAAACAAGACACCAAGATTTCTGACGGATGCACTCTGTGGGATGGCGAAGCCATCCAACCACAGAGAGACATCCTCAAACTTTTCCCGGTCTCGCTTCGAGCCGATAATCATCAGCTCTGTCTTCCCAGTATTAAGCTGTAGGAAGTTTTGTGACATCCAGCCCTTCACAGCAGCCAAACAGGACTCAACCTTTTGAATCTGGGCAGAATCCCCGGAATCTACAGGAATGTAGAGCTGGGTGTCATCCGCATAGCAATGGAAACTAATTCCGAAGCCGCGAATAACGTCACCGAGGGGAAGCATATAAATTGCAAAAAGCAATGGACCAAGAACCGACCCTTGTGGTACGCCAAAGCGCAATTTACAATGCTTCGATTCTGCACCCTCATGAAGCACAAATTGGGTTCTATCTGTGAGGTACGATTCAAGCCAACCAAGAGCCATACCCCCGAAACCAACATAGTGTTCAAGACGGTGAAGAAGAGTGCTATGGTCAATCGTATCAAACGCAGCGCTCAGATCCAACATCACAAGCATTGTGCTTGTGTTTTTATCCAAAGCAAGAAGGATGTCATTTACAACTCTTGTAATAGCAGTTTCAGTTGAGTGGAAATTCCTGAACCCCGACTGGAATGGTTCGAAGAGATTATTCCTCGTCAAATAGTCAACCATTTGCTTTGCTACAATCCTTTCCTGTACCTTAGACAAGAAGGGCAGATTCGATATAGGCCGATAGTTCCTGACTAATTCAGGATCTAGGCCAGGCTTTTTGAGTAGCGGTTTTAACACCGCAGCCTTGAAATTGGAAGGAACAATTCCTGTTGAAAACGAAAGATTCATAAGCAAGAGGATAACAGGCCCCACCGTTGGAAAAAGTTCCTTAAGAACCCTAGAAGGGAGCGGATCCAACATACAAGTTGTTGGCTTTGAGGCCTTTATCACCCTTTCAAGTTCCACCAAGGAAATCGCCTTAAACTCCAAAAGAGTGCATTCCATGGTTGCTTTGCAACACTAAAAAGGTGCAGGCTTTGCTTGTGGCTTTGATTAAAAGGCAGTGAAGTTACAGCGTGCAAAGGTTTTTGGTTTGATCGACACCCAAGCTGGTGTTTCACACACTATTCTACTCGATGATGAAGCACAATGACCAAATACAGGCCAGCGGTTTTGGCCTCTTAGGAATGCTAGGGCTGCAGACTCCTTTTTATGAAGGCCAATTCTTGTTCATGAGTCAGGAGGAACAAGAGTATTTTTGTTGTGTTCTCCTTCAGCAGATGGACACAATGGTCAGTTGAGAAGAGAGCACATGGGTTCAGATTGGCCACATGACCACACTGACTTCATCCACGTCGATTGATCATTGTGATGACAGGAATATAAACACTTATATTATTTCCAATCTGTGCTCATTGGCTTTCTTTGGCTTTTCTGAATGCCATTCAATCCAAACTCTCTCTCTCACGCTATCCCTCTAGCTCTCCTTATTTGTATCCCGTTTAATGCAAAAATCCCACACTGGTCTAGCCTTCTCTGCTAACCTAATTGAAAGCATACACAGTAGAAAGATGCTAGCAGAGAGGATACAAAAATAGGGGCCATGCAGCTTCATGCTCCCCTTCTCTGTAAATCTACTATTAGGCAAACCAGGCATTTGCCTGGAGCCCCGGGCCCCATAGAAGGTTTTTGGGGCCCCCAATTTTTTTTAAATTTTTTTATTTTATTTATTTTTTTACCTTTATTTTTCCCGATAAAACATTAGGAACAGTTTCTTATTTACAATATTGATCTGGTCAAGAGGGCCCCAATGCATATATTTTGTCCCCATATTTATTATTTTTATAAAAATCTCTCCACAATAGTAGCATCGGGATGTCTAATTATTACTCATGTTTTGACTATCTTTCCGTGTGCACCCCCCTTCAGTCTGCACTACATGGACTATTCCATGTTACGCGCATCACGCTCATCATGCGTATGCGGAAATTATGTGAAATTCAAAACAGTAAGCGGTAAGAGAGAGAGAGAGAGAAATCGAGTGAGACATAAATCGAGTGAAACATGAAGCGATCGTACGAAAGCGGGTCACATAAAAAGAAAGACCAAAGGCAGGACTTTCTTTCAAAGCTGCCAAAGCTATCCAGCTGTTTTACAGCCACCGCAGTGGCAGCGGGACCATCGGCGGATCAAGAGAAGCCGTCAACGTCGTTTGCTGTCACGTTACTGCTCCTTTCATTCCAAGTGGCTCTGGCTCAGCCAGCAGTGATGCTAATGACGTGTGTCAACAAACTGACGGAGATGATGCACAACTGGTAGTGAATATTCACTCACTCACTCAATATACTCACTCTCCTTCTTCCACTTTGGTTATTGAAATTGATGACAATAACGATAACAATGACTGCGAGACACATATTCCTGTGGATGACCCAGCACTCTGGCCCAAGCTGCTGTGTCTTGGGCAGGTGCACACATATTCTTGTGGATGACCCAGCACTCTGGCCCAAGGGCCGCAGATTCACAAAAGCATACTACAGTATTACATAGTAATGAAAAATGGTGAGAGGGTGAACAGGTCTTGGTTAGTCTACAGTGAAAGTGCAGACCGTGTTTTTTGCTTTTGTTGTTGCCTTCTGGAAAACAAAAACAACTGAGTGAGGAAGGATTTAAAGACTAGAATAACCTTGCAATGCATCTAATCAACCATGAAAGGTCTGAAGAGCACAGGAAATATAGTGATAGCTGGACGCAGCTATCAGTGGGTTTCCAGTAGTGGTTTCCAGTAGCTCACAGCAGATAGCTGCTGTGAGCTACTGGAAACCCTCAGATAAATGAGGACTTATGGTTAACAGTCAGTGTAATGTGTCAACATAACTAATCTTATTGTTTTGTATGTTATTCTCAATTTGTAAATAGATAATTAACATTTGCATGAAAGAAGGATAGTGACTTTTGTTCATCCCTTGTATGGAGTATCTCATTATGCGATATAAGGTACTGAGACCGGTAGATGCAGGGGCCCCCAAATGACTGTTCGCCTGGAGCCCCCAAAGGGCTAAGGCCCCGTTCACACGAAGCCGATTTCATGGCGAAACCGCAAAGGTCTTGTACGGTTCGGCCTTCCGTACACACGAAGCCGGCGAATCCGCTGACCGAAACCGCAAACTTCTGAAACCACCCTCGGAGGTGGTTTCAAATCTACCCGGTTTCGTTTTGGATTCGTGTGTACGGCTGAAACCGACTGAAACCGCAAACCATGACGTCATCGCCCCACCCCTCCACCTCCTAGCCAATGGCTCTTAAGCCCGCGGAGTCTCAGAAATCACATGCGAGCATGCGCATAAGGGCAGCCTTTATGCGCATGCTCGCCTCTTCTTCTTATTTCATTTCTTCTGGATTTCTGTACTAGAAGCAGCGCCCCTTATGGGCCTGGAATGTGTACTACAGCATTTCTACAGATCTACCCGGTTTCGCTTGGCTTCGTCTTTACGGAGATACTCCGAAACCCGATAGATCGAAACCGTAACGGTTTCGCCCGTTTCGACTTCGTGTGAACGGGGCCTAAGTTCGCCACTGAACATGGCTGACCCAGCAATTGACCTCTGCATGGAGTGGTTGGGGAGTATTTCTCCCCAAAGGGGAATGAAGACACAAACACAAAGAGACCTTTGACAAGGCTTTCCACAGCATGTTCTCTAACCTAAACGATAGAATCTATCATTTATCAATCCAGCTCAAAACAACACACTGGTCCAGTTCGGTCGAAGAAACAAGCAAGATGTCATGTATCTGTCTGCAAAACAATATGAATGACTTGAAGTGAAAAACGCAATTTTTCAAGATATTTTTCAAACATTTTGAAAATATTTCTAGTGATAAGGGTGCTTTATATTTTTCTAATTGTTTAGTTTGCAATTGAATTCAAAGTTCTATATTGTTTGCCGCAGTGGTTGCTATGAAACCACGGAGGCTGCATGTTGTTTGAATCATTGTCGTGATGTGGTTTAGTTTTCTGAGCTGCTGTGTTATTTAATGTAATCTATTGACGATTATTCAATGAAAATGGAGACATAAAAAAAAACATGTGCTCCCCATGGTGCATACCTAACACTGAAGAAACATCAAGAAATCACCATGACAGGTACAGTGCCCCTAATGGTAACACAATACAAATCAAAAAATAGCCCCAACAGTGGTATTCATTTGTAGTAATTTGAGTATCTTGTGAAACAATTTTTTACTTAAAATTGACTTTCGGAAGGGTCTTTGGCATAGCAATGGTGAACATAAACTTCTAGGAAGCACAACAAAAACACAATAAATGTCATGTGCCTGGCAGAAACATAGAACTTATTTAGCATCTTACTGCATTTGTGCATTTATGCATCTTCATCTAATTCGGTAAACAATTGTCTTTATAATGTTTTACGATGGTAACAGGGTGGGACAGAGACTGTATACAGCTCCCGTATACATTTTAATGTGGCGTTGTCACTGCGTGCACCTTGTGATTGTAACGCCACATGCCACTAGTTAACTGTCACTCTATTGCGCTCTGCTGCACTGCTGGACCTGTCATACACTCTGCACTGGGCCCTGCTCAGCCATCCTGAAGTTGCTTTCATGCAGAGCAGAAAAATAAATGGGCAAGACCGTTGCATTAGATCACAACTAGCACATTAATGAATTAAAAGCAGCTGTGGTCTGACCTGGGCCCTGACCTACGTTGCACACCTGAACCCTAATTAGCTACTGCTCCACCGTGGCGGCTGAATGGCAGCCTGCACTTAACTGCTCTGCCCTGGAAGTATTTCTTGAGTCTTGGTGCCATGAGCTTGGAGAGCCTGGGAGAGTTGGAGAGTTTCTTCTTTGAGTAGGAGTAAAGGGACAGAGACAATGCTAAATGTTTGTTATATATTAACTTCCTTAATAACCATAATAAGGATGTCTAAATCAGGAGCTAGAGTCAACATAGCTTTACTGCTCGACATTCTTGAAAACATAAACACTGCGCACACATAGCACCCAGGTAACGCATGCAACAAAAAGTAGTGCCTTCGTTATGTGGGTATACCACATACATAACAATTCCTCCCTTCAAGCTTTGCTGTAACCTGTAAACATCACAAGGTAAGTACTGTGTTAAATAACTATAACTATAACAGAAATAAGACACTTAATCAATCCTCAAATAAACATCACTTGATTACAACAACAACAAAGGGGTGGTAGTCAGTCATGACTACAAATCAAGTCTCTGAGGTCCTCTGCGATTTCTCTCAGGGTAACGTCTGGGTAGAGAACCAGGTCCAGCAAAGTCCACTGGTGCTGTAGAAGCAGCCTCCGAGTCTTCACGTGCCATTAATTCCTTAGCCGTGGTACTGCGAGCCGTTGCCTCCTGTAGCTGGTCAACATGCCTGCGCCAGACCATGTCAGGCCCTACCATGCTTGCATTGTCACTCACCAGTTGTTGAGGCAAACCCGTGCGTGAGAAGAGTGTTCGTAGCATGTCCACAGTATAAGCAGATGTGGCCTGTTTCACTGTGAATACTTCGGGCCACTTTGAGTGGGCATCCACCACAATGAGGAACATCCGTTCCATAAAGGGTCCTGCATTGTCAAAGTGAATACATTGCCATGGAGTAGTGGGCCACTCCCATGAGTGGAGGGGTGCTGTATCTGCTGGCACCCACTACAGGTCTTAGTGAGGCTTTCAACTTGACTGCCTATGCCAGGCCACTAGACGTAGCTTCTAGCAAGGCTTTTCGTCTTTACTACACCGAGATGCCCTTCGTGCAGTGACTCCAGCACTCTTGAACGCAGCTTCGGTGGCACAATGACACACTTGCCCCACATGACACAGCCTTGACACACCGATAGCTGGTCATGACGGCTGGAGTACTCAGGTAGCAGGAGGTAGCCATGAGTTGGCCATCCATTCAACGTCAACTCATATACCTTGGATACTGAGGGATCTCTGTTGGTCTCCTTTTGTATCTGAGCTCTTGTGACAGGAAGCGACTCTAGTTGGGTCAAGTGGAACGTGTCAGCTGGATCAGTCATGTTCCCCAGCGGGTGTGGCTCAAGTGGGAGGCGTGAAAGTCCATGAGCGTTTCCGTACAGTTTTGTCCCTTTAAATTCAATGGTGTAGGTGACAGCACTTAGAAACAGAGCCCATCGTTGTAAGCGTGCCGCTGCCATTGCTGGAAAACACTTTTGAGGGTTAAATATCGACACAAGGGGTTGATGGTCTGTGATCAATGTGAAATGCTTTCCGTATAGATATTGGCTAAACTTTAAATTGGTTAAAGCGTCCTTTTACCTTTGATAAACATCTGTTAAATCAACCTGCAACACAACAGCATGATGACGAGTCCTGACAGCTGCGTAAGGATTCCTCTGTGTCCGGCGTTATGAAGCGTAGCCCCAAAGCTTATGTGGCCCTCCCTCCGCATGTACAGAAACACACTTATGCTTTGTTAGAACGCTACAAAAAACCACAATTTGTGTTGCTCTGTTGGTTTTATCCTCATTTGATTAGAGCCTCTTTCTCACATGAAGTCTTTCCCTGTAATGTCAACATTGCCTGCATGTGTGAATGGGTACAGGGATCGATGTTCTGGGAAATCTGCACCGGCAATTTGCCTGCTCAAGACCACGTAGCATTTCCGGATCAGTGCCGTTACGGCCGTGGTGTGAATAAAAGCACTAACAGTTTCGGGAGAGGGATATCCGATTGACGCAAGATGCTTAGATGTGGAGGGAGACTACAGACCATGTATTTGAATCCACAGCTGCCCATTTTAACGGGTGATTGATAATGATATACAACTTATTCTTTTAATCAGCCCCCTCTTTCAAGAATGGCATGAATCTGGACGGATTCTGAGATAAGTGAGGTGCTCCTCTCTGCTCCTCTCTGCTCCTCTCTGCTCCTCTCTGCTCCCCTCTCCTCCTCTCTGCTCCTCTCTGCTCCTCTCTCCTCCTCTCTCCTCCTCTCTCCTCCTCTCTCCCCCTCTCTCCTCCTCTCTGCTCCTCTCTGCTACTCTCTGCTCCTCTCCTCTCCTCTCTCCTCCTCTCTCCTCCTCTCTCCTCCCCTCTCCTCCTCTCTCCTCTCTGCTCCCCTCTCCTCCTCTCTCCTCCTTCTCTCCTCTCTGCTCCTCTCTTCTCCTCTCTCCTCCTCTCTGCTCCCCTCTCCTCCTCTCTCCTCCTCCTCTCTCCTCCTCTCTGCTCCCCTCTCCTCCTCGCTCCTCCTCTCTGCTCCTCTCTCCTCCTCTCTCCTCCTCTCTGCTCCTCTCTCCTCCTCTCTCCTCTCTGCTCCACTCTGCTCCTCTCTGCTCCTCTCTCCTCCTCTCTGCTCCTCTCTCCTCCTCTCTGCTCCTCTCTCCTCCTCTCTCCTCCTCTCTGCTCCTCTCTGCTCCTCTCTCCTCCTCTCTCCTCCTCTCTCCTCCTCTCTGCTCCTCTCTACTCCTCTCTCCTCCTCTCTCCTCATCTCTCCTCCTCTCTCCTCCACTCTGCTCCTCTCTCCTCCTCTCTGTTCCTCTCTCCTCCTCTCTGTTCCTCTCTACTCCTCCCTGCTCCTCTCTTGATGTTCCCATTGCACATCTTTTCTTGTGTTTCTTCTGGTATTGCCATTTGTGAAAGGGGGCCAGATGGCGATGTTGAAGAAAGTAGCTCTATGTGTGAAAGGTGAAAACTACCTGCACTGCCTGAAAGGTTATCCCAGTAATTAACTGGGAAGATTGTGTAAAAGAGGCTTGTGAGTGCAGCATTCCCAACATGGCTGCTCTTCCGAATACACAATCATGGATACACAAGATGCAATAACACAAGAGGATTACACATGTTGTTTTGTTGCACAACACTTCTCAAAAGAGAATTATGGCCGCAGGCTCCCTGTGGTCCAATTGACCTATCGGACTACATTCACACGGCCTGCCACATTGGAGAGTAGTTAGAGCGAACAACGCAGTTTGTTCCCCAGTGATCGCAATGCCGTCATGTGATTCTGTAGAACGGCGTGGGTTGGTATGGTCCTGCAGAGAGGCGAGGCCATGTGGGGCTCAATCCACGCTAGGCCAGATTAGAGGTTCAAACTGTTTTTTTTCACTTGCTTCACTGAGAAACATCCTATATCATCAACCAGTTGAAAGGGGAAATACTGTTCATGTGGATGAGTGTCTATCTACCTCTTCCTGGGAGTTGTGTTGGAGTTATAGAAACTCAGAAATTCCTCACCTTCCTCTTCATGTTGTCGCTGAAGCCATCCTCTTCATCTTCCAGTGGTTGCTTTTTTCTTTCACCACCACTCGTTGGGATTCAACTCCACTCACTATAAGCTTCAGTTATTTATTTGAATCACCCTGAAATAAACTAAATTCCCTCTGGAGAAACATAACATGGAGACATAATGGCAGTGATCCAAACAACATCACTTAAACATTTATTACAGTATTGAGCAATCATTTCAAAACCAAGTAAAAAGCAAAGACGCTGTTTTTAGTTTTGTTTAAGAATTCAATAGAGGCTCCAAAGGTTGTTCATCCAATGAGATCTGACCTCCGGGAGATCAGGTTCATCTGGTTTGTAACTGAGGCTGTCAATGTCTCGCCCCGGCTGCTACACCCCCCCTCGTCTCCACCCTCAATGCTACCACCTCCTCCAGGAGTTGGAGGAGGAGGGGCAGATGGTCGAGGAAGGCCTGCTCGTGACTCCCCCCGCTGCTCCCCAGCCCCCCAGGTGGAGTGGAGCAGGGTGGTCCTCTTCGTCCCCCCTCTGTGTAATGGCCACCGGTGTAATGTGAGTGAGCGGCGGCCACACAGATATGAGTCATCCTCAGCACAGTGAAGAGGACTGCCTCGCTTTGGAAAACAAACATATTAATACCACACACACATCCTGCCCACCACCACACACACACACACGCTCAGCGTCTAGCCTCCTGCCGAAAGGTGAGAGCTTGGTGGCGCTGAAACCAGCCACGTGTTGTTGTTGTGTCGCCATTACAGGGGAATGGTTTGGAATTGGCTACTTCCCAATTCTAATGGCTTGGATTGTTTCTGTTTGAGTATATATCTGGGCATTGGTCTGACCATGTTATGATGAACGGGAGGGAGAGAGACAAAACATTATTTTTTCTTTATTTGTGAATGGTAACAGTGAAATCAAAATAATGCAGTTGAGATGCCTTCATAGTCTTCTCCCCTCTCCCTCCTGGAAACTTAGTATTTGATGAACGACGGATGATCACAATTTTTTGTTAGTCAGGAGAGTATCTGCTAATTTCAATTTTTTTCATCTAATTGTTCTAATTAACTAATAAATGACCACACTTAAAACACACCATTTACTATGACTACACAAAACACACCATTTAAACTCTTACATTTACATACAATCACATATAAATGGTATGTGTGTATGTTCTGCACATTCCTTAAGGAGTGTGCGTGAATCATGCCTCGTGTTTTGTCGCCCTTTTGCGACCTCCTTGGTCCACATCAATTGCCTCGTGTCATCACAGTCAGGGGCTGCGTTGTCTCAGAACAAACCAGCCCTACTTGGAGCCTCTACAAAGGCCCACTCGGGTTAGATCAGCTTTGGGAGGAGATGAAAGACCCAGGCTCCTGAAGGAGGCTGCAGTGAGATGGTGTGGTATCGGCTGCCCTGGGTCGATGGAAGAGGCAGACAGGGACTTCCCCCGTCTCCCCTCCACCACCCACCTTGGACTGTTGAGTGGACCAGGAGACTGAGATGTGATTCCCCAGGTTCTCCCCATGCACACGGACATCTGTAGTGTCAGCATTCAGTGTGTGGGATGAGGCTTGTTAGTTTGTCATCCCTGGCCTGGCCTGTGCTCGTCTCTATGTTTGAGACTCTAGACTCTACTCTATACTATCTATATTCTCTCTCTATATAGTCAACGTGCTCTACTCTCTGTTCTGTACTTTCTATCTACTATACCAGTGTTTCAAACCTCTAGTTTATTCTTGAGAGATACTCATTTACAATCATATACAAATGTAACAATGTTTTGACTGTTTGCATGAGCCTGACTCTATATACTATATTATCTAACTATATCAAGTATATTATCTAACTATATCTATCTAGTATATTATCTAACTATATCTAGTATATTGTCTTACTATATCTAGTATATTATCTAACTATATCTAGTATATTATCTAACTATATCTAGTATATTATCTAACTATATCTAGTATATTATCTTACTATATCTAGTATATTATCTAACTATATCTAGTATATTATCTAACTATATCTAGTATATTATCTAACTATATCTAGTATATTGTCTTACTATATCTAGTATATTATCTAACTATATCTAGTATATTATCTAACTATATCTAGTATATTATCTAACTATATCTAGTATATTATCTTACCATATCTAGTATATTATCTAACTATATCTAGTGTATTATCTTACATTATCGAACTATATCTAGTATACTATCTTACTATATCTAGTATATTATCTTCCTCTATATAGTATATTATCGTGCTCTATATAGTATATTATCGTGCTCCATATAGTATGTTATCTCCCTCTATATAGTATATTATCGTGCTCTATATAGTATATTATCGTGCTCTATATAGTATGTTATCTTCCTCTATATAGTATATTATCGTGCTCAATATATAATATTATCGCGCTCTATCTAGTATATTATCTAACTATATATAGTATATTATCGTGCTCTATATAGTATATTATCGTGCTCTATATAGTATGTTATCTTCCTCTGGAGGACTCTGACTCACACCAGGTCAGGGGTCAGGAGGAGGAAGGGGGGGGGGGGGGGGTGTGTTGGCAGTGAGATCATGTGGCGGAGGAAGGCTCTCTAGCTAACGAGCTGAACGGCAGCGGTTATTGGTCCATGATCGACCTCCATGCATCATTGATCTAAGGGCCAGTGATTCATCGATGAACGGCCGCTGGCTCATTGACGCCCAGCCTCACTGGGTGGCGTGTTAAGAGAGTCAGCCTCACTGGGTGTTAAGAGAGAGTCAGCCTCACTGGGTGATAAGAGACAGAGTCAGCCTCACTGGGTGATACGAGACAGAGTCAGCCTCACTGGGTGATAAGAGACAGAGTCAGCCTCACTGGGTGATAAGAGACAGAGTCAGCCTCACTGGGTGATAAGAGAGAGTCAGCCTCACTGGGTGATAAGAGACAGAGTCAGCCTCACTGGGTGATAAGAGACAGAGTCAGCCTCACTGGGTGATAAGAGACAGAGTCAGCCTCACTGGGTGATAAGACAGAGTCAGCCTCACTGGGTGATAAGAGACAGAGTCAGCCCCTCTGGGTGATAAGACAGAGTCAGCCTCACTGGGTGATAAGAGACAGAGTCAGCCTCACTGGGTGGCGTGTTCAGAGACAGAGTCAGCCTCACTGCGTGTTCAGAGACAGAGTCAGTGTGAGATCTCTTGTGACTCTCTGTTTTGGCCATCACGAACAATTGACATTTTGAAATTATTACTTTGAGTTACTTCCACTCAATCTGAGCATGTAATTACATTGGAAGTTGTATGGAGTCTTTATTTAGCAGCAGAAATGTTAACACTTACAGCTGTAGAGAGAAAGACAGATGGAGCGACGTGCAGTCATCATTGTGGATACTGACAGATAGACTGACAGACAGAGAAGCAGGGAGGTATGGGACAGACAGACGGACAGACAGGGGGAGAGGAGCTCAACGATCGTAAGACATGTTTCCCTGCTGTGTGTCTTCGGGCGGTGAGCAGCAGAGTCAAGGCCCTCCAGGTGGACTCGGTGCAGCGGTGGATGGAGGACCTGCGCCACATGACGGAGGTGGAGTGCATGTGCGTGCTGCAGGCCAAGCACATCGGAGCGGAGGAGGAGGGCGGCCACCAGGGGAGCTGATCGTGGCGTCCGCGCTGGGGGCGGGCGGCGAGCACGTGGTGACCCGGAACAACCTGCAGTCGCTGCTGCGCCGCGCCCTGGTGGTCAGCACCGAGCTGGGCAAGATGTTCCAGAGGCTGGAGAAGGGCCGCTGGCAGAGGGTGCACAGCACGGCCGTGCGCGCCAACTGCCACGTGCGCTCGCTGGTGCAGGAGTACGGGGCGGCGCGGAACACGCCCCCTGAGATGCAGAAGGTAGCTGGGGGGGGGGGGGTTGGGGATTTTGTCAATCCAATAGGCTCAGATCAGGCCAATACTAACCCTAAAAACACTCACATTAGTGTTGCATATTCTCGAAGAAAGTTGTCCAATCCCGGGTTGCTTTACTTTAACTCACTTTATTTGTTATAAAGTCGGCATGTTTCGGTATGGTAAATGGAGACTACGGAAGGAATTGTATCTAACACGTGGAGAGGAAAATACCGTGATCTACTTCAAGCCCCCGGGCTTAGGCCCGGGGGCTCTCTGCGCCGTCTACCTATTGAACTCTGGCCTGTTCACTCTACGTCCTCCGTACAGGACGTCAAGTGGGTGTGGCCTATGCAGTGGGCGTGGCCTAGTGGGCGTGGCCGGGGTGACGTTATGGCTTCGGCTTCTTCACTTAATTAAAGGTGAAGAGGGAGCAGCCTTCAATAACGTCATGCTCCCCTTGTGGCTATGTGAGGGTAACGCAGCTTATATGTTTGGTCCTACTTCCTAGTGGACAAGTGAGGGAAGCTTAGATTCTTAAAATACGTAACATTAGTAACAAGGGTGGTTAATGTGAGTGTAACGTAATCACCCAAATTGGGAGAACATTGATATCCCATCTGATTGTAAGGAGATGTACTGATCTTTCCCTTGCAGATGCAGCGCATTCTGGAAAATGTATTAATTTGCTCCATTTTACCCTTTCTGTTGCAGTATGAAAAAAGTCTACTAGAAAAGTGCATGGAGCTCACCAACATCACAGAGAGGTACAGGCTTGAGGAACACAGCATGTCGTACTGCTAGAAGGAGGTTTCATGAATGAGACTCTGTACACCCTCTGCTCTGCTGGCCAGCGCAGGTGCCTGCACACCGACGACGAGTTCTTCCTCCAGTCCATGAGAGAAGCTATCCATGAGATTCTCACTAACGTCAGCGTATTCGTTCAGCAACATGATTGACATGGCACTGGCCAATGAAATCCAGGTATTGTCCCATGCGAGTCACGTTGAATGTCATTTGTGTTGATGAGTGCTTATGAAATACAACATGCCTCGCCTTCAAATCTTACTTCAAACCATGTGCCAGGTGTTGATCAAACAGGTGGAGTCGTCGGACAGCGTGTACCACTATCAGCAGCGCCATCAGTAACCTGCTGTCCCTGACTCAGGACGGACCACAGCTGTGCAGCATCATCGCCAAGGTGACACTACATTCCTACAAGTCCAAGCATGCACTTTGAAACGTAAAGAAATGAGCACATTTGTTATGCCACAAGTGGTCACAGAACAAACACCAGAATGCATAAAGGTAGACACCTCATCATCTTCCTCCTGGTACTCTGATATCCGGAACCTTTACTTGTCCCAGCATGCAGCTGGTCGGCTGAACCCAGGGCTTTCAGCTGGACAGGCTCAGATTGGACTGATGAGGCATCAGTGATTTACTGTAAGCTAAAATGTTACAATCCCAACGACCTTATTTCCCTGTCGCTCTTTATTGATCATTTGAGCTTTTTAAACCATTACACCTTTTATCTTGTATCTGTACAACTCTCTATCTACAGATAACACATCACAGCCCAGACAGGAAGTCTCAAACCGCCATTAGCTCTCCGCTCAAATCCTGGACGCTTGATTAGACTAGTTCTGATGGCTAACACATGGACAGAAAGACACAAAGACACAAATGCACCGTGCCAGCTGACACACACACACACACACACACATGCACAAAACACACACACACACACACACACACACACAACACACACACACACACACACACACACACACACACACCACACACGCACACACACACATGCACACAAACACACGCGCACACACACACATACACACACACCAGTCACTCACCACACACAAACACTCACACACACACGCACATTGCTTATCGTACTTAGAAATGAAACACACATTACACTATAATACAATGATGATGATGAATAAGTTATAACACAATAATAAAAGTAACACACACGCACATACACAAGCCTCCCTTGTCTGAGGATCTGGGCTGTCAAAACCATTGGGGGTAAAGATCTCTCAGTATTCCGACCCTTTATTACACAGCTCCACCAACCCCCTTCCGCCATGATGACCTGGCTCACCTAACCATGGTCATGATCAGCAGAATCATCCTCAGTCTACTCACAATAATGTGGTGGATCTGTAATGTCCCAATTACACCTTTAAACATAAAGAACGGAAGCAACAAAAATCACTGAAGCCATGAGAAATGGCTGTCCAACTAAAATGCTGCATGAAATGCATGACATTAAACTGAATTACAGAATGTGTTTAAACAAAGCTGTAAAATCAAATAGGCTGGTATAAATGGAAAATGATTAGCTAATTTATTTGATCACAATACTTGATGAGCAGAATGAAGGCATGGGCATGAAGAGCTTTTCAGAGCCTGTAGCAACAGCAATATTCATTTTCATATATAATTGTACATATACCAATATTTGATTGAATGAATCAATATTTTTTTAGAATCAGATTGGTTCATTGTTCAGGACTTGGTTTTTATGATTGTTAAAAAAATAAAATAACGCTGAGATGAATCAGATTAATTCCTATGAGATGTTTTAACCCTTCTCGGACGTATAAAAGTTGTAAATGTTATCAATAAATTTGCTTAACCTGTATGAACAGAAGACTGTTGCACCCAGGAAACGCACACACGCATACGCGCGCACACAAACACTACTTACTACGGACCATTTGGACCGGTTATTCTTAGAAAAAAACAAATGATGTTATATTACGGGATAGTTATGGGGGGCCGCCTGGGACAGAATTCATACTTGGTCTTACACACACTATTATAATCTCACATATACACCACTATACTCATACACACTATTAAACTCCTTTTACATGTAAGTATGAGAGTGTATAGTCGTGTATGTGAGAGAGTATAGTAGTGTATGTAAGAGAGTATAGTAGTGTATGTAAGAGAGTATAGTAGTGTATGTGAGAGTATAGTAGTGTATGTAGAGTATAGTAGTATGTGTAAGAGAGTATAGTAGTGTAAGAGAGTATAGTAGTGTATGTAAGAGAGTATAGTAGTATGTGTAAGAGAGTATTAGTGTATGTAAGAGAGTATAGTAGTGTATGTAAGAGAGTATAGTAGTGTATGTAAGAGAGTATAGTAGTGTATGTAAGAGAGTGTAGTGTGTGTAAGAGAGGATAGTAGTATGTGTAAGAGAGTATAGTAGTGTATGTAAGAGAGTATAGTAGTATGTGTAAGAGAGTATAGTAGTGTATGTAAGAGAGTATAGTAGTATGTGTAAGAGAGTTTGAATGAAACGGAAGTGAGTTTGAATGAAACGGAAGTGAGTTTGAATGAAACGGAAGTGCGTTTGAATGAAACGGAAGGGTTTCCTCATTACCATTTACCTCCACAAACAAAAAGTGACCGTGGAAAATAAAGTAAATAAGAAGAAATACCATTGACATCTTTTTGCCACGGTTGTTTCTGCTGCTTGATTTAATTGTTCCTTTTTAACCGTACGTCCACACCAGGAGCGACCAGACGCTTTGGTCACTCACAAAGTTTCGCTGCGAATATTTCTGTTCGCTTTGGTCGCAAGTCGCTCATGAAATACAATTCAATTATGCAGACGCATTTAAAGGAGACGTATGCTTTTAGTACAGACAGCCATATCAAAGAGTGAACTCCCATACACTTTGGCCATATTGCCGAGACGGTTTAGCTTGTTGGATAAAGTGCTTCGACAACAAGTAGGACAGTGATTCCCCCCAATATAAAAACACTCCTAAAATGTAGGATTACAACCGAGAACAAAAACCCCTGCGTGCTGTAGTAGGCTAGTTAAAATATGTTTCACTGATCTGCATCAGCAAATCATGATCTGCACTCATTCGTCGCACTCAAAACAAATAGACATTGGCGCACATGGCTAATTTGCATACGTGCACGGGACTGGTTGGCTCCGCAAGGCAAATAACGGAACATATCTATCTATCTAGGCCTATCTGTCTATCTATCTATCTATCTATCTATCAACGCTTGTCTAGTTTTAATGCGATGTATTGTGTGTGTGTCCAGTCAGACTTGTTCTGTGTGGTCTTGTAGGCTACTGTCCTTTGTGGGCCGAACCACCTAAATGGATTCCCGACGATTTGTGTAGTTTGGTATTAATAAAGACTTGACTAGGCTATCTATCTATCTAGACTATTTAATTAACAATTATTCACTCAGGCTCCGTGAATAGTGGGGAATAGAGGGATAAACGACAAGAGATATATCCCTTGTCATTTATCCCTCGTCTTGTCGATTAGTTGTTTATGTGACGATTTCAAAAACTTTTTGGGTTTTGTTTAAAGCATGCTACACGTGATTAGTGGTTAGATTGGTGGCATGTAGAGCAAATGAAAATGATTCCCGCTTAAATACGAACGTTCTAGATGTATAAATACTCCCGCTTATCATCACTTGGTATCCAAACCACTATGGCGTTTCGATCTCTGAACTGAAAAAGGGTTGGTCGTCACCAACGCTTTGGTGGGAGTAGTAGTTGAGTTGGTGGTGCTAGCTTTACTTTCAAAGCAGCAAGCCCACTAGATATATAGGCGGCGGGCGCAGAGCCACATAGGGACCAATGTGGGCCAGCCAGTGCCACTATGATTGACAGGCGGCCCACCCCATCAGGAACCGAGGAATCAAACTCACTTCCGTTTCATTCAAACCCACGTCCGTTTCATTCAAACTCACTTCCGTTTCATTCAAACTCACTTCCGTTTCATTCAAACTATTAAACTCCTTTTACATGTAAGTATGAGAGTGTATAGTCGTGTATGTGAGAGAGTAGAGTAGTGTATGTGAGAGAGAATAGTAGTGTATGTGAGAGAGAATAGTAGTGTATGTGAGGGAGTATAAGTGTATGTGAGAGAGTATAATAGTATATGTGAGAGAGTATAATAGTGTATGTGAGAGAGTATAATAGTGTGTGTAAGACCAAGTATGAATTCTGTCCCAGGCGGCCCCTCATAGATAGTAGATGATTTAATACATTCATACTGAAATTAATAAAGCAGAACTGAAGAACACGCACACTCACTCACACACACACACACACACACACACACACACACACACACACACACACACACACACACACACACACACACACACACACACACACACACACACACACACACACACACACACACACACACACACACACTTCATGGTGTTATCTTATTTCTCTTTCTAATTAAGCTTTTCCTGAATTTTTGACAAACCGACTAAGGATAAATGTGCTCGCTCTGCTAAATGCACCCCTGTGGCCTAACCTCTCCAAACCTTTACCTGGTAACCCCACCCAGCAAGCCTCAGATCTGACAGATTATAAAAAACCTCATCACCAAACGGACAAACTATCATTTCAGCCGCATTCTCCTCCACTGCCAACCACCAAATTTGCATCATAGAAAAACAAAAATTTTGTTCAACTGGTTGGTCCTGAGGGAAATGGGCACTCTGTCAGTGGTGGTGTATGTGGTGCACAGCGCTGGCTACCTGACGGTGTCGGCTACAGGGGATCTCAGGGGGGGCGATGAGCTCCAAGGGCACGGTGAACAGCCACTCCACTCTCCTGACGACACTGGAGCTTGTTAGGATAATGGCCATAGTTACAGCCTGCGCCTTCCTCCACATCATTTCGCGGCATCACACAGTAAATGGGATTCAATACCTGCTGCTGCAAGTGTTTTGTTTGCAGATGGCGTCTGTCTGAGCCATGAGCTGCGGCGGGCAGTTCTTGTTTGGTTTTTTTCACACAAAATGAAAGAACCGCTGGGACATTATTCATTTCCCTTTCTTATGTTCCTGAGTGTTTTCCACCAATAAAATATTAGTAGAAATGTTCTGTTTTTTGTCGTCTGACGACATGGACTGTGACGCAAATCCTTCGATAGCTGCCCAATTTGGCCTCCACGTGACGAGCTGCCGGGTCAGTTGGTAATTCCCCTGCTCATCTTCTATCCAGCATTCCGCTGGACTTCCTGGGACCTCTTTGAATTGTGCAATTTGGCCCACCATGCTGGCGTAATATAATACTGTGTGTGATTTACCTCAATGAGCCCCAGAGTGGACTGGAGAAACACGCCACACGGTTTTCTTGTGGGCATTTTATTCTGATGCCACGCTGCGTGTGAAGAACCTCATAACTACTCCATAGTCTGTCAACTGGGCTCGGTAGGGTCTGTGGTCAAAGCAATTTCTGTTCCTATTGGTGGGATGTTTAGACTCGTAATGTTTGGGAATGTAGCCCGTTGTCAGCCAACAGCTTTTTATATTATGATCTAATCAGAGAGTTGATGGGATCCAGGCTGTCAGAAAGCTGCCTAATCCTAGATTAGATTGCTTGTCGCTTATCTAAAGAATACGTATATTTTCTTTATTAAAAAGGTAAGAAATTAAGAAATTGGATTAATACACTTTGCATAACTCATTTGGTACCTATTTCTGCTCTCGTGAAGGCTAAAACCATCCAATCGGTCCCAGGCGGTCTGAAGCCTATCCGAACGATGTCTGTCTTCCTGCATTACACTCCTGGTTAGAGAAGCATTAGCAATGGCTTTGATCCACTGTGATGAGTGCAACCTTTCATGACCCTTCAACCTGTAGTGTATCTTCTCAGAAGGCTGTGGGTGTGGACCCTGTAATGTTGGAAGCAGCTCCTCTTTTAACCTCTGGGCCAATCAAACCAGGTATCTAGCTGTCCAACCACCATGACTAGGACAAAGTTCACGTTGGGAGGGACACAATATTCATGTCATTTTACCACAAGCTGGCTGAAACAACTCAAACCACACCCTGTTGACATGGAAACCTAAAATGTGCGGACCAGGCCATGAGGAACAGGAAACATACTGAACCTGGCCTCACAAATGACACATGTGATCATCTGATGTGTGTTTATGAGACCACCAGTTCAGAACTACTTTAACTCTTGTGACTGTTATGCATTATTTCATGATTGTTCAATCTCAGATACACCAACAGCCTTCTACCTGTAGATCCAGACGCTGTTGTGATCCTGAAGCTCTGCTCTGTTCCTCAGGAGGGAGCGGTGGTGGCCTTGTTCAAGATCTGTCGCCAGGACTGCTTCAGCGACCTGTACGCCCACGCCCTGAGGACTGTGGCGTCCATCTGCTGCGTGGAAGAGGGCATCAAACAACTGGACAAGGTGGAGCTTCTGCACACACACTCACACACAGGCACACACACACACGCAGACACGCACAAACACACACACACTCACACACAGGCACACACACGCAGCAGGCACACACACACGCAGGCATGCACAAACACACACACACACACACACACACACACACACACACATACATATATATGTATATATATACACACACACACACACACACACACATACATATGTATATATATATATATATACACACACATACACACACACACACAATGAAGGCAATTGCGTCATTACAGATTGACAGAAATATCCCCACTGCTGCTCCACGGTCCAGCGGTTGTGTTTTGGTTGGTGAATAGCATTTGAAACGCTGCCAATTATCCAAGTGGATAAACCCCCCCCCCCACCCCACTCCCCCTAAAAAGTGGGGCTGGATTTAGCCCGGCGTTCCCAGGAGGGGCCGTCAGGAAGGTGTGTTGTGAGCCGCTCACCGGCGCTCGCTCATCCTTGAGAACACACCTGGCTCTGCTGCGGAGCGGCTCTGAGCGGAGCGGCTCTACTGCGAGCGGCTCTGCTGTGGAGCGGCTCTGAGCGGAGCGGCTCTACTGCGAGCGGCTCTGAGCGGAGCGGCTCTGAGCGGAGCGGCTCTGCTGTGGAGCAGCTCTGAGCGGAGCGGCTCTGAGCGGAGCGGCTCTACTGGGAGCGGCTCTGAGCGGAGCGGCTCTACTGGGAGCGGCTCTACTGGGAGCGGCTCTGCTATGGAGCGGCTCTGAGCGGAGTGGCTCTGAGCGGAGCGGCTCTGCTGTGGAGCGGCTCTGAGCGGAGCGGCTCTTAGCGGAGCGGCTCTGCTGTGGAGCGGCTCCACTGCGAGCGGCTCTGAGCGGAGCGGCTCCACTGCGAGCGGTTCTGAGCGGAGCGGCTCTAAGCGGAGCGGCTCTGAGCGGAGCGGCTCTTAGCGGAGCGGCTCTGAGCCAAGCGGCTCTACTGCGAGCGGCTCTACTGCGAGCGGCTCTACTGCGAGCGGCTCTACTGGGAGCGGCTCTACTGGGAGCAGCTCCGCTGTGGAGCGGCTCCACTGCGAGCGGCTCCACTGCGAGCGGCTCTGAGCGGAGCGGCTCTACTGCGAGCGGCTCTGAGCGGAGCGGCTCTACTGGGAGCGGTACTGTTAGGACTGGTACTGTAGGACTGGTACTGTTAAGACTGGTACTGTTAGGACTGGTACTCTTGGGACTGGTACTGTTAGCGCTGGCACTGTTAGGGCTGGTACTGTTAGGAATGGTACTGCTAGGACTGGTACTGTTAGGACTTGTACTGTTAGGCTGGACATCACACTGGTACTGTTAGGACTGGTATTGTTAGGACTGGTACTGTTGGGATTGGTACTGTTAGGACTGGTACTGTTAGGACTGGTACTGTTGGGACTGGTACTGTTAGGACTGGTACTGTTAAGACTGGTACTGTTCTGACTGGTACTGTTAGGACTGTACTGTTAGGACTGGTACTGTTAGGACTGTGCTGTTAGGACTGGTACTGTTAGGCTGATGATTACAGGACTGGTACTGTTAGGACTGGTACTGTTGGGACTGGTACTCTTGGGACTGGTACTGTCAGGACTGGTATTGTTGGGAGTGGTACTGTTAGGACTGGTACTTTGTACTTTATACATGTAATAAAGTTGGTTTATCTTGCATTTCATTTCATTCTAATATGAATAATATCGGCCTTTTGCAAAATGTATTGCAGTCTTGTGGGTAAAAATCAAGCATTGCAAATATCAATATTAATTTGCCTATTTAATGAATAATCAACAATATCGGCCTAATTATTTAAACACGTCGTCAAGCATGACAAAGATTTTCTCCTTCTCTATCTCATGCTTTGAGAAGCTATCATTATTGACTGTGAGACACTTGGACTCAGCAGAACAGACACATGTTAATGAACAGATGAAATAGTCACTTGATGTTCTCATTGTCGATGGTAAAAGTGAGAACAAGAGAAGGAACTGAATATCCGTCACTATTCCTCTGTGACGCGACAAAAGTTGGAGAAAGACAAATAGATTCACAACGCTGAGAAAGAGAAGAGATTGTAAGCGAGAAGGTTGGAGGAGTTTCTGACAGGGTGCTGGAGTGTGTAGGTTGGGCTGAAGGGGGGAGAGTGGATGGTTTCACGTCAGCAGGTCGCTCCCCTGCTGACGGAGACAGGAACAGGGAGACGGTCCTGAAGCTGACGCTGTGGTGCTGAGGAAAGACAGGAACAGGGAGACGGTCCTGAAGCTGACGCTGTGGTGCTGAGGGGAGACAGGAACAGGGAGACAGTCCTGAAGCTGACGCTGTGGTGCTGTAGAGAGACAGGAACAGGGAGACGGTCCTGAAGCTGACGCTGTGGTGCTGTAGAGAGACAGGAACAGGGAGACGGTCCTGAAGCTGACGCTGTGGTGCTGAGGAGAGACCAGCCTATAAAGTTGTTTAATTGTGTTATTGTTGTTCAGCCTACTGTGACGATAAACCATCGTTCAAACGACCATTGTCCTCTCACCTGACCTTTGCTAAACAACGGATCTATTATTTTGTTAATACACACTTTATAATTTTAGCTGAATCAAAAGGGCTACATTGTGGACCTACACATTCATGTTAAAAGCACATGGATGTTACCACTACATAGATGCTAACACTACGTTGTACATTGTAAGAGATGTGACGGTTTTCTGCGTTCAGACCGTGTAGCTCCGCGGCTCTGCAGAGCAGCGCCGTTAGAGTCTGGTTGGGCAACGCTGCCCTCTAGTGCCGACCACCGCGCCTAACATCTCCTGCGCTGTATGTATCACCAACTATCCTGCTGAGATCCAGAACACCCCGAGGCCAGCACACTCAATGTTTTATATGCGTTATATGTCTGTGATGTCAACCAATCAGAGACATTATATGGGTTGGTTTTCCAGCTCTTTCATCTTGAACAGTTCACACATGATACATGTAGGATGTGGTGTGGGGGCTATGACTGGATCCAGCCTAAAGAGACTGAATCAATGTGATAAATTGGAGAGGAGGGGGGAGCCATCATATCAGAGTGCCTTGTGTTCAACCCGCAAGGATTAATGTGGCGCTGAAGTCTCTTAACCCACCTTCTGGTCAGAGTCAGTGGAGCAGGTATGACCAGACCACGACCAAGCCTGTCTCAGGGTCTATAGGTCCAGGCCTGTCTCAGGGTCTGTAGGTCCAGGCCTGTCTCAGGGTCTGTAGGTCCAGGCCTGTCTCAGGGGCTGTAGGTCCAGGCCTGTCTCATTGTCTGTAGGTCCAGGCCTGTCTCAGGGTCTGTAGGTCCAGGCCTGTCTCAGGGTCTGTAGGTCCAGGCCTGTCTCAGGGTCTGTAGGTCCAGGCCTGTCTCAGGGTCTGTAGGTCCAGGCCTGTCTCAGGGTCCGTAGGTCCAGGCCTGTCTCAGGGTCTGTAGGTCCAGGCCTGTCTCAGGGTCTGTAGGTACAGGCCTGTATCAGCTTCTCTGAAGCGCTGTGCTCTACAGTAATCAGGTGGAATATGTGCTTCCATGTTGTTGTAGGCCTACACCATTGTACTGTTAAATAGTTATGGTATTGTTTTTTTTTTGGATCCATACACTAGACCTTCTGCTCAAATGGTTCAGGTTTGGGGAACAGGGGGAACTCCAGGATTAAAAGCTCCTCAAAGCGGATCAATTTCCTGTTGGAATACAGACCAACAGTAAAGAAAACAGGAAGACGAACACATGTGAACAACAAGGACTGAAACTAATACAGGCAAGAAGACGATTGAGATCCGGGCAGAAACAGGGAAGAGTTGAATAGAAGTAGAATCACAGGTTCCACACATGGAACAGGGCAGGATGGGGACACTATTGGGCCATGTTTGAATTGGCACTACATGGAACACTTATTCAGGGTTAAGTATGTGGAGATTCAGACACTCATCACGCAACAGAAAGTAGAATTGGTCATAAAAACGAGCCGATACAAATGTCCCACGGTGACAGCTGTTTGCATGAGTAACCCATATGTATGTTCTTGAAATTAAATTGCACCAAGTGATGCACACTTATGCATCCTACATGCTCACACACCTGCAGGACCTCACTCACACACACACACACACACACACACCCACCCACGCACGAACACACACACAGACACGCACGCACGCACACGCACACACAAAAAACACAGGTGCGCACACGCAAACGCACATAAATTCAAAGATAAACACACACAAACACACCACACACACACAGTAACATTGTGTCTTCTGTGTGTGTTCAGGTGGATGGAATCTTGTGCCTGGCTGACATCCTGACAGAGGAGAACAGCGATGAGGCGGCGAGGGCGGAGGCAGCAGCAGTCGTGGCTCAGATCACCCCCCCCACCACACCTCCACCCAGCACCTGGCCAGTTTCCTGGAGAGCATGCATGACATCGTCACCGCACTCATCAGTACGGAACATCAGCCATCACATGACAGGATGCACCGTGAAATTTCACACCTTCGCATGACATGACACACCATCACATGACATGATGCACCATCACATGACATGACGCACTGTAACATGACATGATGCAACGTGACATGACACACCATCAGATGACAGGATGCACCGTGACATTTCACACCTTCACATGACATGACGCACCATCACATGACATGATGCACCATCACATGACATGACGCACTGTGACATGACATGATGCAACGTGACATGACACACCATCACATGACATGATGCACTGTGACATGACATGATGCAACATGACATGACACACCATCACATGACATGACGCACCCTGACATGACATATCGCACCGTGACATGACGTGACACACCCTGACATAACATATTGCACCGTGACATGACATGACGCACCGTGACATGACACACCATCACATGACGTATGGCACTGTGACATGACATGACGCACCGTGACATGACACACCATCACATAACATGACGCACCGTGACATGACATATCGCACCGTGACATGACATGACGCACCGTGACATGACACACCATCACATGACGTATCGCACTGTGACATGACATGACGCCCCGTGACATGACACACCATCACATAACATGACGCACCGTGACATGACATATTGCACCGTGACATGACATGACGCACCGTGACATGACACACTATCACATGACATGACGCAAGGTCACATGACATCGCACCGTGAAATGACATGACGCACCGTGACATGATATGATGCACCATCACATGACACATCACATGACATATCGCACCGTGACATGACATGACGCACCGTGACATGACACACCATCACATGACATGACGCATCGTGACATGACATATCGCACCGTGACATGACATGACGCACCGTGACATGACACACCATCACGTGACATGACATAATGCAACGTGACATGACATGATGCACCGTGACATGACATGATGCACCATCACATGACATGATGCACCGTGACATGACACAACATCACATGACATGATGCACCGTGACATGACACAACATCACATCACATGATGCACCGTGACATGACACAACATCACAATGCATGACGCATAGAGATATAATGCACCAGGACATGACAAAATGTAGCAGGACATGAACTTGGCCATAGATTGACCGCCTTGGACGGACTACTCCATCTCCGTAGACATTACCAATGTTGAATGCTTCAATAATGAGCACATGGGAAGCTTGGTAGGTGCTGCCTGTGTTTAGATAACAAATGTTTGTTCTCAGAGCTGTGTGCAACGGCATCCTGTGGCGAGGTGTTCCTGCTGGCGTCGGCCGCCCTCGCCAACATCACCTTCTTCGACAGCATGGCCTGTGAGATCCTGCTGCAGCTCAACGCCGTGCAGATCCTGCTGGGGGCCTGCAGCGACCGGCAGCGTGTGGACACGCCCTACTCCAAAGACCAGGTGGGAGGGGACCCTACTAGACCAGGTGGGAGGGGACCCTACGGGACCAGGTGGGAGGGGACCCTACTAGACCAGGTGGACCCTACTGGACCAGGTGGGAGGGGACCCTGCTGGACCAGGTGGGAGGGGACCCTACTGGACCAGGTGGGAGGGGACCCTACTGGACCAGGTGCGAGGGGACCCTACTGGACCAGGTGGGAGGGGACCCTACTGGACCAGGTGGACCCTACTTGACCAGGTGGGAGGGGACCCTACTGGACCAGGTGGACCCTCCTGGACCAGGTGGGAGGGGACCCTACTGGACCAGGTGGACCCTACTGGACCAGGTGGGAGGGGACCCTATGGACCAGGTGGGAGGGGACCCTAATGGACCAGGTGGGAGGGGACCCTACTGGAGCAGGTGGGAGGGGACCCTACTGGACCAGGTGGGAGGGGACCCTACTGGACCAGGTGGGAGGGGAGGGAGCGGAGAATGGGAGGAGGGAAGGAGGGAGGGAGGGAAGGAGGGAGGGAGGGAAGGAGGGAGGGAGGGAGATTGAGGGAAAGGGAAAGATAGATCGATGGGAAGGAGATAAAAAAAAGTTGGCGGGGACAATAAGAAGACAAGATAGACGGGCACAATTCTGATCATTATAATTTTTTTATTTAGTTTGATAGTTATAATGTCTTATATTATTGATCACACTATTAGTAATTTTTTTATCATCCATAAGGTGGTGACCATCTTGGCAAACCTTTCTGTTTTGGGGCAGACGGCACCTGAAGTTCTTCAAGAGAAAGGTTTGTTTTAATTAATTTAAAGTGGAAAGATCACAGCGCAATTGCCTCATCCACAAGGATCATCCACCACGTTTATCACACATGAGTTATTTCAGAGGTGGCCATTTGTGCTTTAAGCCCCATGGTGGCATCAGTGAGCTATGTTTCATGCTAAGACACTCGAACTATATTTTAACGTTATATTTTCTTTTTCTTTTCTGTGTATTTTCTGTTAATAGATTTTGTACTGAAATATTCAATAACATTATTAGATTTAGACTTAATAAATATTATTTTACAATTCTCTAAATCTATAGTGAGATCCTACTATTTGTAATAAATTATTTAAATGCAAACGGTTCGACTTTATTTTCCCCACAACTCCTTTTATGTTCTCCAACCTTGTTCACAATGAACAGAAATGAATGAAGACATTTTCTGTGTAGATTTCCTGGTGTGATTCAAGCAAACCGTCTACGCTACTTCAGATTAAACTAGTACAATTAAGTTGTTATTTTACTATATTTATTTATACGGCTCTAGTTTATATAAAAACATTACTCTGTCAGACTAGTCCCTAAGTTACACTTATATGTATATCAAATAGTACATTTTACATATACTTGTTTGTGTAGATACTTCAAGAGGTTACATTTAGTCTCTTGTGACAAGGCTTGGTTTAGATTGTTCCCTTTTTCTAAGTGCTTTGCTCTTCAAACACGTTTAATTCCTCTATTTAAGTTGAGCTGAATAGTAGTCACAGTAAAATATATAATCAGGCCTCTTCCATGTCTGTCAGAA